>NC_142939.1:1952946-1960446 GCF_046866305.1 Octopus bimaculoides | reverse complement strand
TCTCATCGTTATGTTCTTAATATATCAGTCAACATTCTGTCGAGATAATTGTAATTCTAAATTCCCGTAATCTTTCTTCATTCCTCTTGTCTCGAAATAAAGTGCAGCTCAACTTCTCTCCATGTCTCTATTTTCTGAGTCAAACATTCTAGAAATTCTCGATGATGAGAGGCCTTACAACCACAGACTAATATGTAAGATTCTTCATCGTAATACAGCTATATGTTCGCATTTATTGATAGTTTCATTAAACATACATACATACATACACACACATATATATATATACACACATACATATATATATAAATACACACATACATATATATATATATATATATATATATATATATATATATATATGTATATATAAACATACACACATACATATATACTTATATATATATATATATATATATATATATATATATATATATATATATATATATATATATATATATATATATATATATATATATATATATATATATATGTATATATATGTATGATAATATGTATATGTGTATGTATGTATGTGTGTGTATATATATATGTGTGTGTGTGTGAATGTGTATATATGTATGCATGTATGTATCTATGTGTAACACGTATATATATATTTATGCGTAACATTTCAAACCAATAATTTCCCTAACGGCGAAACATGTAAATTTCTCACCAACTTTCCTCACTCCACCTACACCATAAGCTATTCCTATAATATACCTAAAACTCTTTTACAGCTTTACGCTAAACATTTACTGCAGGATTTATCTATCTATCTATCTATCTATTTATCAATCTATCTATCTATCTATCTATCTATCTATCTATCTATCTATCTATCTATCTATCTATATATCTATCTATCTATTTATCAATCTATCTATCTCTGGCGATTCTTTTCCTCCGTCTTCCCTTTTCTCTAGGATTTTCCTCCGTCTCCTGTTTCTAACGAAACGTTTTGCTCGAAACGTAAAACCACTTTTCTTTCTTTCCCTGAGCGTCTGCTAATACTTATCATGCACCACGTCCTCGCGTTGTTGTTGTTTTTTTTTTCTTAATACACACTCAAGAGTTATGAGATGTGAATACATTCATAACATATATTTATCTCTCATATCCCACGAAATTATTTCATCGATTGGATCTCCTGGATTTCAATAGCATAGAGCTCTACATTATACGTCGCCGTATTGGATTACTATTGGGAATCGAATCTGGGTTCGAGCAGGTTTATATACATATATATACTCTATATTGAATCTCTGAGCGACATGTAAACAGTAGCTGTACGGAATCGTAACATATAGGGCGCCACACTTGGCTGGCGCAATGATATGTTACGATTCCGTATTGTTACTGTTTCCATCTCGACCAAATATTTAATATAGCTTATTTCTTCTTTTTCGAGACAAGCGACGAACCGTTGCTGGAAAAAACATATAGTATTTTGCGAGTAGGGAGAGTTTTCATCACGACCTGGTAATTAACACACGCTGAGGACGGATAACCACGCAGAAACTCGAATCCGTGTGTGTCACGTAAGGCTAAGGATGGGAGCTATGACCTCCCCTCGCAAATACTAATCGGACACAGCTGGAAGAGATGTCTTCATGGGGCTATAAATGTCAGTAGCACTGTCCTGTATACGACACCACACTTGGTTGGCAGTTATATATATATATATATATATATATATATATATATATATATATATATATATATATATATATACAGAGAGAGAGAGAGAGAGAGAGAGGGGGGGCAGAGAGATTTTAACCTATTCCACCAATTGTGATTTGCTTGTCATCAATATTATATTTTAGCTTTAAAAATGAAGCAATGCTATGAAGAAATACATGAGTTATTCTTATGAGGGGGAAGGGAAGATATTTGCAATGATCTGGTTGCCAGTCGATCCTTCGAAATGCTCGTCTATGCGAGAACGATAAAATAAGTACCATTCACGGACTGGAGTCTTGATCCTTTGCCTGAATTTACTGGCCTCCTCCTCCTCCTCCTCCTCCTCCTCCTCCTCCTCCTCCTCCTCCTCCTCCTCCTCCTCCTCCTTCTTCTTCTTCTTCTTCTTCTTCTTCTTCTTCTTCTTCTTCTTCTTCTTCTTCTTCTTCTTCTTCTTCTCATCGTAATCATCATTATTATAATCAAACTACGAGGGAAGCAGTAAGTCTAATACCGATAGTAAGATTAGTAACGATTTCTGAGATATACGTTAAGCGAAGCTAGTTTTAGCGGAAGACAGTCGTTCTTCCTTTCCAAAAATATATTTTATAATAAACTGTACTTTTTAAAGTAATTCTTAATAAACCAGTGAAATGAAGGCAACGAGATATTTATAGATATAGAAGACGAGATATCGAAATATTGCGACAGACTGTAAGATGATTAGTGGTGCAAGAGTAAGGATTCCGCTGGAGGCTTGAAACCAACTTGAAGACAGATCAGTACAAGACATTTCTGTTGTTGTATGGTGCCAGCCACGTCAAACTATTCCATTTAGAGACTATTGGGAATAGATGTAAAAGAAAAAAAAATAGTGAGAAAGAGAGCGTGCGAGGGATGGGAAGGGGAGAGAGTGAGTGAGTAAACTCAATATTTTTATAGAAGAAAAATGGCGACACTAATTATGCCTGGAAATAGTCAATAGCAACAACAACCGCAACAACGAGAGCAACAGCAGCAACAACAACAATATTTCTATGAAATGCATTTCATGATATTTCGTTAATATTTGGAGTATATCGTTTGTCTCTACCGCACTCAAACACACTCTCTCTCTCTCCAATATGTCTACGCACATATACACACTGATACACACACACACACACACACACACACACACACACACACACATATATATATATATATATATATATATAGATAGATAGATATGCATACACACACTATCCTATATAAGGGTGTATCACTGTATCGTGTCAACCGGCGGCAACGAGTTTTTCTTAAGTCTACCAACGATGTAAGCGCTAATTGGTGCATATGCTAACTCGCCACACACACACACACACAAACACACGCGTATATATAAATTACTAAAATTAAACCAAAAAATGAACAGTAGTAAACATTCAGCATTGTACCTTATATTTATGAGTGCAAATTAGAAAACCAAAAATATGCCCCGGAACGCATCTGGCAAATCTACAACGAAAACAACATCGCAAATATATTGAAGGTGGTTGGTACGAAACGTTAAAATAGAGACGAACATATTGAAGCTATAATTTGGAATGGCGAATAAACGCGTGCTGGTGTGGTACTGGTCATGGCTGCTGTTGTTGTTGTTGTTGTATGGGGGGGGTGTTAGTGGTCTAAATGGTCCCATGTTGTTTGTAATTCCTCATTTCGTTGCCGGCTGAAGCTCATACTGCAATGTTCTCTATTTATGAGCTTCTATATATAAATATATGTTTATATATGTACACACACACACACACACACACACACACACACACACACATATATATATATATATATATATCAATACAAAATGGGACAAGGACGCAAAACATCCAGAGAGACGGAACAAAGAAAACAAGGAAAAAAAAGAGAAGGTTACACAAATACAAATACGAATAGAAACAGGACATAACAACAGGTTCGAAAGGCACCTGTTGTTATGTCCTGTTATTTGCATTTGTATCGTGGAATTTCTGCCTTATATATATATATATATATATATATATATATATATATATATATAAGGCAGAAATTACACAAAATGTATAAGTAGATGATGAGTAAAGCACTGGCACAGTTTCAATTATTGCGGGAACTTCGTCGTGGCTGTTGGGGTAACAGTATTAATAAAATAGGAGATGGAATGAGTAATAGAATTTATTGCGTACAACACATGTTTCGACTCGTCCTGGGTCTCTTCAGATACATAAAAAAAACCCGTCTCAGTAGAGATTTCTTGAGTGGGCTTATGTAGCGCTATATGTCCATCAAACTCGAGAACATCTACGTAATGATCAGATATAGTCTTCCTAGGTCACCAGAGGAAAACCATGATGCACACGCACACACACACACACACACACACACACACACACACACACACACACACATACGCGCGTGTTTGCATGTATGTAAGTATGCATGTAAACAGCTATGTGTACACGTGTAAGCACATATATTCAAAACAGTGAAGTAGATGGTAAACGAATACGAAAGTTCGTTTAAAATATATTAATTGAAGGTGAAAAAGTTTACAAAATGTTACTCCCGTATTCATGTACCTGATTATCGTGCAGGCGTTATGGCATTTTAGATTTTATGGAATCTCTACGAGAATAAAACCCATTGTTGATGATGAACAATACAATATGAAAATCGAGTAAAATACGATAAAAAAAAAAACAACAATAAAAACAACAAATTAGATTGAATTGTTTGAGGTTAATATTTATTTTTATTGAACTTTTGCAAACATTATTCAAATGTCTTTGCTTTCGAAGATCATTCCACCAAATGAATGAACCATTTGTCTCTCTTGAAAATGTGTACTAATAGTGTTTTCTATTTATGGCAGGAGACCAGTGATTTCGGAAGAAAGGGTTAGTCGATTATATTAAACCCAATGTTCAACTGGTACTTAATTTATCGACCCCGAAAGAATGAAAGACACAGTCGGCCTCGGCAGAATTTGAACTCAGAATGTAAAGTCGGATGAAATGCAGGTAAGTAATTTGTCCGGCATAATTCTGATTCTGCCAGCTCACCGCCTTAATGTTTAGTAATATTGCCATTAACATTTCGGATATTTCTGTCAGAATCGTTAGCATGTCGGCATTTTGTACATCTCTGCGTTCTGAATTCAAATTCCGTCAAGGTTGACTTTACTTTGCATCCTTTCGGGGTCGATAAATTAAGTACCAGTTGCGTACTGAAGTTGATCTCTCCCCCAAAATTTCGGGCCTTGTGCCTAGAGTAGAAAAGTATATTTCAGGTGCATTTTTCTCATATTCACTCTCGTTTTTCGTCCGGTTATTTCAATCAGATCTTTTTTTCCGTCTGTCTGGCTATTTTCTGTTTCTGTGAAATTGCACTCGAAAAGTAATACACAACTATTTCATTCTCATCCTTCAAATTAGATCTCTTTCTCTCTCCTTTCATCTCTCTCTCTCTCTTTATATATCTGTTTAATTTCTCTAACGATGCTTTATATTCGTTACTAACTTCTTCCTCGTATAGACATGCACTCACACAAACGCAAGCATACGCACGCACACACACACACACACACACACACGCACGCACACACAGAGACACACACGCACACACACACACACACACACACATATTGTATACAAATTAATGTGACGTTTTTATGAAGCTAACACGTGTATCAAGACTAATTTACCGCTTCCACCTTTCTACCACTACACTTTAGTGAGTGTTCTTCTAGTTTGAGGGGAGGGCGCAGACTTTCCTTCTCTCCATTTCCACTCTGCCAAACTAATTTGCACTTATTCACCCTCGATTAAAGTTCTTAATGCCTTGTACCGTATATCTCTCTTAAATTCTAAATGTCCAATGCAATAATTTTACTTGCAATTTTCACTCTGCTGCGATATTACAACTATTACATGCTATTTATACAATTTAGAAGCAAAAATGAAAGTGTGGTAAGAGGTCCGCTTCCTAACCGCATGGCTCTGGGTTCAGTCCCACAACGTGACACATTCTGATACAACCCCGGGCTGAGCAAACCCCGGGCTGAGTGGATTTGGTAGATAGAAACTGAAAGATCCCCGTCGCCGTATTTTTGCCGTCATTCAAAATTATGTCCATGTCTTGTCAACTAAATTGAAATATTTAATATTTCTTTTGACTGATGGACAGAAGAATTACTAAAGTACGCACGAATACTTTCGGGTTTTAGCTTAAAATCCTTTCAATTCCACCCCACCCCGAAGTGATTTTGCTTTTACCTCATTCAGAGACCATAATGTAAAAATAACAATAACGAAAAATTCTAGATTATTCCACCACTTCACCGCATTATGTATTCTAAGGACTGAAGTATTTGATATATTTATTATAAGTTGTTCATAATCGGGCGAAATCGTAGATTGCCGTTCCAGTTGTGTTAATTAATTACATTTAATTACCGAATATTGTTTCACTTTACTCACACCATAGTTGCCTACATCTGCTCTCATAGTTCCTCTGTTGCTTTCTTTGGTTCCATCTAATAGATATAACCATTTCTTCACCTCCAGAACCAATCCCATTAAAGAAATATTTAATCACATCATTTTCTCCTTTCATCTTAATGTTTCTATCTTCAATCTGTCTTCGTGTTTTTCAGGAATATTTTCCTCATTGGAACTTGCAATATCAATAATTGATATGCGCTGCTGGAAGTTTTGTTTTGTTTTGTTAGCTAAACCTGATTTTCACGTTCTTGAAATGGTGGACGTCGTCGATGTCACCGTTGTCGTCATAGAATCATATTCATCAATATTATCATTATAACCAGCACCAGCACCACCACCACCACTGGTACCACTACCACAGGTACCACCACCACTGACACCACGACGACCACCACTGGCACCACCACCACCACTGACACCACGGCCACCATTACTACAATCACCTGCGTCCTCACCACCACCAAACTACCACCACAGCCACCACCACGACGACCGCAGTAATAATGAGTGGCAACAGCAGCAACAGCTGTTTCATTCTTGGATACAGATCATACACAAATCACAATTTGTAGCAAGTATTTGTTTTATACGCTTTTAAATTAAGGGTCAGTTTAAACGGGAGAATCGCTGGACAAAATACTTCGCGGCATTTCTCTCCCTTTAGTTTCTGCCGAATCCGACTTAACCTTTCAGTTAATCGTGGTCAATAACATAAGTACAAGTCTAGTACTGGGGTCGACAAAATCGACCAACCCCCTCGCCATAAATTTCAGGCCTTGTACCTATAATAGAAAGAATTGTTATTATTGTTTGTAGCTAAATATTAGGAATAGTCATGTAAAATCAAACATTGTAAGTTTACTTTGAAGCTGAAATATTTCAGCTTCTCTTTTGCCTAACTGGAACTAATTTCTCTTGTGTCAAATCCTCTTTTCTTTTACTTCGGAACTATATATTTAAATTACGTTTTGATTTTGTCTTCTGCCTTTGTAACATATTCGGTTATTTCTCACTTCAGGCATTCTCTTGGGTGAATTTCGTCTTTGTAAATTATTGTATCCTTATGTTGGTTAAATCTTAGAAGAGAAACGCCTGAGTCGTTGTACTGAATCCAGAACAACCTGATCGCGATGATATCTTGTTCTCTGCACGGTTACGGGTTACCTATGTAACTATCCTTTCTAGCAGAGTCGTATTAAAAGACAGATTGTTATATTAGAAGCAGCCATTATTTACCTTTTGTGTCACGAATTGACGTTGTAAAGAGATGGTGAGTGCATCCCGTTTACAACTGCCT
>NC_142939.1:1917946-1947946 GCF_046866305.1 Octopus bimaculoides | reverse complement strand
CTTTTCAAATATGCAACAAACGACTGCCAGTCACAGAAACAGATCACGATTCTGATCAACAGCAGACAATGGAGAATAGATTAATTCTAAAGAAAGAAAATGACTGAGAAGTTCACTAAAATGTCCAGAATAAAGACTTTACGGAACAAAGGCAAGTAACGTCGCAGAAAGAATAAAAGAAGAAGAACTGGTGAAATAGAAAAAGAAGGGTTCGAAATGAAAGAAGAAACATAAGTTTACGGTTGAAAGTAAATATTCAGAGAGCACAAAACGTGATGAAGTCTTGAGAAAGATACATACATACAATGACACATGCATACAGACATGCATACATACAAGCGTACATGCATACATTCATACGTACTTTCATATATACATACACACATATAAACATAAATTGAAACAGGCATACATATATACATACATATTTGTGTGTTCGTGTTCCTGTATATGTGTGTTCTGTAGTAAAATATGAAGAGCATCTTATTCGCAGAAGACAAAGAAATGCAAATATTAATGAAAATAGAAATGCAAAAGTTGATGTAATAGATTGAACGATAGGTTTTAAGAAGATATGCTTTGTCATTTCTATGGGATTACAATATCACACTGTCAAACAACTTTTATCAGTGCACCACTTCGATGATAAATTCAATAACTGCTGTCAGAAAGACAACATAATATTGCCTGACTAAAGAGAAATACTATCTTGTGTTTGTAATTGAATGAACAAGACAAGGAAGTCTGATAACAATGTCTTCAATGACATCAGATTTTGTTACTCCGTAATTTTCTTACTAGCACGATTACCTCACGTATTTTATACTCAGATTTTTGGGCTATGTTATCTTCTAGTTCATGGTTAAATTTATACATCGTACCGGCAATTAGTATCTTACTGGGAGAAAAACTCGACATTTTGCCCACTTTTGCTTGTATGTATTTGGAGCGAAACGGGCCCTGATATTAGACTTGAGCAGGAAAGTATTGAACGCTGCATCTTCCAGGCTTTATTAGGTTAATTCACGACAGCAAAGATATGCCAGGAAAAGCTGTAATAACTATCAACAAGGAGTCGAGTATAATATTCCAGCAACAATATTATATATGGCATTGAAAAGAAAACGATAAAATGACCGAAGAAGTTATAACTTTCTAACAATTCAAGAAGATGCAAATTCTATAGAAAAACTTATGGAGACAGCGTCTGCATGTGGCTTTCATGTTCTGCTACGAAATCAGAAAACCCACATACTTAGCACTAATGATAACCCAATGACTTGTATATCAATTTATTCCTACGAAGACAGGAACCAATATTGAAAATTAATCCTGAACTCAATAACAATTGTTGTACCAATATTGATATGTTTCAACAAGTTTACTGAAACATCAGTAAAAGTAGAATACAATAGACTTGTTCAAACTGAGGTGAATGCTTTGGATTATATGAGATATCAATCGGTACATCTCTCAGAGTTGAACAACATTCTAGACATACTGATCAACTGATTAATGTTGCTTTTGATGTGAGATCTCATGTAAGGACATATAGGTACTTTGCCAGCAACATTTCAAGAACATCAAAGGAAAAAATAAAACAAAATGTTACAGTGATACTGTGTCTAAGGTGAGAATATCTGGAGAGTCAAATTTATTTACCACTATTACATATACAATACTTACTGGGATGAAATTAAGGTTAATCTCTGGACAATTCCTTTCAAACATACCAGATAAAATCGCCAGATTCTTTAAGATAAAAGTATAAGAATTATCGATAGATATCTTCGAAAATGGTATTCTAACATTTTCCAGAAATGAGAATGCCTAATACTCCTATTGTGTTCGTCTTGGACAAAGAAAATAATTTCATAAGGAAGAAAAAAGAGAAAATGTAATTTTGAAAGAAAATACCTGATCTGTGTGGTGAGTAAATATTTAAGGAAATGGTTAAGAAATGCAGGATTCACTGTCCCAGTGGAAATATATATTCTGTTGCACCATGATGCATAGAATATAATAAATGGAGTTAAAGTTACTTTAGGGATTTCAAGGAGCAAATATGTGAAAATTGGCAACCATGCAGTTGACAGCAGATAGATTCGTAGAATTCTTCCATAAGTCATAGAAAAACTGATTGAAATATGAAAATAGCTATAATCTGGGTACTTTTGAATTTCGGATAAAGTAGAATTCCCATGTGGTTACTTGGCAGCAACTCTCGTTGATTTGAGTTTCTAATGCAAGAAATAATTGCTTTTAAATATTACAAATAAATTTTCTGCAGAAAACATATTTATAAATAAAAAATTCTCAATAAAAAGAAAATAAAGGATTGTACAGCAGGCTTGAATAGAAGGCATTGGGTAGACCAGGGAGAAGCAACAGAATGTATAGCGCAATGTGTTACGAACTGGAGTGTGAGAGAATACAAAAGAAGACAATGGAATAGTAAAAAATTTGCATGCATATTTTAAGAGGGTCAATTAAGGGTGATTGTAATAATTGAAATATTTATAACGACAAGCTTATGAAAGTAAGCCAAGGGAGTCTGCTATAGTAACAACAACAATAATGATAATGATAATAACAATAATGATAACAATGATAACAAAAATAACAACGACAACATTAATAATAACAACAACAACAACAACAACAACAACAATAACAACAACAACAGTAATAATAATAAAAATAATAATAATAATAATATCAACAACAACAACAATAATAATAATAATAATAATAATAATAATAATAATAATAATAATAATAATAATAATAATAATGAGTCACCGAAAATGAGTATTGCAGAATCCTGTGTGATGCAACGATCCAGTGCGACCACCCGACCAGGCAACGGAAACCGGACATTGTTGTGGTGAATAAAAATGAAAGATGTATGACAATCGATACAGCATGCTCCGGTGACAACAGGATCAATGTGAAAGAAGAAAAAATAAAGAACTATGACGATTGGAAGAGTGAAAAGCGAATGTTGTGGTGAATGAAGAGAGTAGACGTGATGACAATAGTAATAGGTGCACTTGGTAGTATCAGCACTCAGCTACCAACATGGCTGATAGCGATGGGTGCAAGTGTGGAGATAGAACACCTAAAAAATCAGCATTGCTTGGAAATGCAAGAATTCTTCGCAGGGTTCTTGAAGCATGACCAGTAAACAAGTGACACCTTTGTCTGCTAGCTGCGGATAGCTGATTTTTTCCATCATACCCAGCAAAAAAAGCTATGGGTTTTCATATAATAGTGATGTACCAAGTATTTGTCTCCCGACAGGCACAGGGTGGTTCAGCGTGACACAGAGTGTGATAAGGGTGGCCCTTTGAAATACAGGTACTACTCATTTTTGTCAGGTGAGTGGACTGGAACAACGTGAAATAAAGTGTCTTGTTCAAGGACAACGCATCGCTGGAAACTGAACTCACGACCTCACGATCGTGAGCCGAATGCTCTAGCCATTGAGCCACGCGCCTTCACCTTCACTTCTAAGATATATGAATTAAGTACATTTGTGTAATGGATACATTGGTACGTAACATAGTGAGGTACGGCATCTACATAAATGGCAGACTGTAAAAGGGAGAGTAAGTGGTGGGGTGGCACCTTGGGCAGGTGCTAGTAACCCATCAGCCTCACATGTCAAGGTTTCGATGAATACGTTGGCAGATGGACGTTGGTTAATCTACGAGGAGGAAGAGTTATAGTGAAAGGTCTATACCATTAGACAACGGTTGGGTAGCAACAATAAAGTGACCATGCTACCTCGGGGCAGCACCATCATCGACCAAGCTCATTATAATCCGAGATACGAAATTTAGCGCTTTACATCTAGAATATTTTCAAAACAATTTTATTTCTTAAATACAAGCTTTATTATTTTCTCTGTCTTATACACATACACACACACACACACACACACACACACACACACACACACACACACACACACACACACACACACACACATATATATATATATATATATATATATATATATCAAACTCTCTTTTTGTAGCACACAGCACACACACACATCCACGCACACAAATATACTGGCGCAGTGACACTCAAAAACTAGATTTGAATTTGTGTATGGAATAAATTATGAAGTATATCTACTTGTCAATTATACGTGAAATATCTATACAAAGCCCTTAGTGAAAGTGGTTTTACAATAACATGTCACACACAAGAAATGCATTGTGTATTCTTTAGATTATCATTCAAGTTTCAATTATATATATTATTGCAAAAATAGTTTGCAAACTCACCCTTTATCTACAAATGTCAAAAAAGATTCGAGCAAACAAAATATTACATTAGAATTTCATGCTTTACGGAGCAAAACTGTATGAAGACTTTATCGAATTAATCAGCAAAAATTGGACTCTTCTATTCTAAATTCTAGTATTTCATCTGGCACGTAAATCCACCATGTTGATTGTTCCGAAAGCAGCAAAGTCAATAACAAGACATGTGAGACCAAAGAACAGCTGCATTATGCAACTATGAATTCCAATTTTATTTCGCAACAGTAAGTTCGGTCAAACAATATACAAACAGTGAGTGATGTGAAATTTTCATCTCCATAGTCGCAGCTGTGACAGAGTGTTTAGGAGTTTGATTCTCTACCAAATGGGTCCAGGTTCAGTCCTACTGTGTAGCTCCTTGGGTAGCTGTGTTCAACGACAGTCTCCGGTCGACTAAAGACAGCATTTCAGCATCATCTTTGAGAAAAACGACACCAAGACGCAATTCACTCTGCTGGAAATGTGGAAACGACGTACCGTATGACTTGGCTTTGGTGACGGGAGCTCCAAAATGAATAATTCAGAGAGTTTGATTGTCAATCTGAGGACAGGGCAACCTGAGGACATGTATCAAGGGTGATAAAATCAAACATCCAGTCAACATCATGGTGTTTCGAGTGAACACTAGTGATGGCGACGTTATGCCTCCATTCACCTTCCCATACGGCCTCACACTCAACACGGAGTCCTACATCAAGTGCCTGGAGGAGGCAGTGCTGCCCTGGGTCGAGGGTCAAGGGGCTGGAAGACTGTATGTCTGACAACAGGTCTCTGCAACATGACACGCAAGCAGGAGAACCCAGTCATAGCTGTCAGACAATTTCTGCGACTGCATCCCCCTAACGTCTGGCCACCATACTCTCCAGACTGCAACGCCCTTGATTATAATGTGAGGGCGCAGTTGAGTGAGAGATAAAAAAAACTCTTTGTAACACCAAAAATGAACTGAGGGCAAGGATTATGGCAGCATTCACCAACTTAAACAAGGAGACCCTCCAGAAGAGTTGTAGGAGATTCTTAAGTCATCTGGAGACCGTGGTTGAAGCCAATAGCGATTTTATTGAATAAATTCACTCTTCAGTATTTCAAGATATTTTTATGTAATATTGGAAAAATATATCTGTTAAAATGAGATGTCAGTGCTACTTTCATTTTTGTGTAATTTAAACGACAATATATTTATTACACCCAGTATGTTAATAAATGCACCATCGAAAGTTCGTGATTGTATACATTCACAACTTTATCATCAATATTACATGGATTATCTATAAAAGCAATCCTAATAAAACTATGTATTATATTGTCGATTTTCGAATATTACTAACTTTATTATATGTTAATATCCAATGATCCATAAGTCAGCGTGTTAGCAGAATCGTCAGCGAAATGCTAAGCAACATTTCATTTCTGTATACGTTCTGATTTCAAATTCCGCCCAGATCGACTTTGCCTTTCGTCTCTTCGATGTCGACAAAATAAGTAACCCTTAAAGGTTTGGGTCGATATAATCAAGTGATCCCCTCCTCGCAATTGCTGTCCTTGTGTCAAAAATTGAAATTAATATCCATACATCCAATAGTTTTATCTACTGGTCATTGGCATTATTCTACAGTTTAAGCTCTGACAGTGTTTCGGTAACTATGCTGTTTACGCATCTTATTTAAAGACATTTTCTATTTATTCTCTACTGTCATTGTCTGTCGTCTTCCAGCTTTCTTGCAATAGTTATAGAGCCAATTATTCTTATTAATTTTTCTTTGCACTTAAAGGCATTGTACAGCTAATCAGTTTATATAAATAAAGATTCCAAAACCCAATAGCTAGCTTTACAACTTTTACCTTACCAATACCAAATACACTTCGAGAAATATTTACCGCTTTTGGTATATTAATTTACTTTATAAACATTTAAAAAATGCTTACAATATGGTTTTTAGGACAAAATAAAATTAGTGTAGCAAGTTGGTTAGGTTGGCCTCTTATTTGAAATACGGAATTTTTTTTTGTGAGGTGTGTTGGTGTAGTAGGCGTGAATCAAACGTGTAAATGTGATTTAGCGACTCGTAGAAAACAACCGAGAGGGTAATGTGTCTGTAAGTAATAACTATTATCAAATTTAGCACACAGTCAGTAATTTCGGGGAGCGGGGTGAGTCGATCATCCCAGACTTCGGCGGAATTTGAACTCAGAACATAAAGACAGACGAAATAAAGCTAAGCATTTCGCTCGCCGCCATAAAAATAATAATAATAATAATTTCAGATTTTGGCACAAGGCACGAGCCTGTGTTCGGGTTTACATATCGCCAAATCATCAGTAACGACGATATATAAGGAGACATTGCGTATGCATTTGTATCTGTTGGGTGGTGGTGTTTGCTTGAGGACTGCACGTATAGTGCGTAAAAGCAAATACTATTTATCGTCTTAATTGCGTATGTAAGCTATGTTTAGCTTGTTTGTGATTGAGTGTTTGAGAAGGAAGAGCACAGAGGATGTACAGAGAATGCTCTTTGTCGTACTGTTGAAAGTGCATATATGTGGATAAATATATGTGTGTATACATACATATATATACATATATATATATACGTATGTACATATACACACACATACACATATATATATATAAATGTGTGTATGAGTATGTATATATATATTATATATATACATGCATGCATACACAAACATACACACACACATACACACACACACACTCACACATATATATATATATATATATATATATATATACACTCACACACACATACGTATCTATATATATATATATATATGTATGTACGTATGTATTTGGCAGCATTTTATTTGTTGTTGGATGTGCTGATGTATTCGTCGTTCTAATAGATGCGTTTGGGTGTGTTTGCGCAAAGGAATGTCTGTGTAATTGGAATAAACTGTTTGATGATGTAGGTGTGTGTGTGTGGGGGGGATAGAGAGTAGTAGTATGGGGTGAAATATTGCTCAAGGCCTCTGAAAACGCAAGTATTATGCTGTTCCCGTTTGATCTGCCGAAACGGAAAGCGCTAATCTCCAGGGCTTATTGAATATACACACATAACTATATAGACACACTCAATGCAGACAATGCGCGCGTACGCACATACATATACATACATATATATATATATACACATACATATATATGTATATACATATATATATATATATATATACATATATATATATATATACACATACATATATATGTATATATATATATATATATATATATATATATATATATATATATATATATATATATATATATATATATATATATATATATATATATATACATATATATATATGCATATCTAAACGCACGCGCAAGCATGTATCACCTTATTTATATTTGTATACT
Organism: Octopus bimaculoides; assembly: GCF_046866305.1. Lineage (NCBI taxonomy): Eukaryota > Metazoa > Mollusca > Cephalopoda > Octopoda > Octopodidae > Octopus > Octopus bimaculoides. The sequence continues at coordinate 1,940,225 of NC_142939.1, read as the reverse complement.
GATCTTTACATTAGGTAAATATTCATTTTGTACAAATACATCGATGTTGGTTGTTGATTGGTTATTTTTTCATTTTTTCATTTTTTTTTCGTTTTCTCTTTGTTGTTGTTTTTCGCCATTTTTATGGCAAAGAAAAGTACGACAAAAGAAATGAGCAGGCTCCAGATTTGACTGCCGAATGACGACAACATTAAGCCTACGAAAGAAAGAATAATTGTTGACTAGTCAAAGAGAGAGAGAGAGACAGACAGAGACAGAGACAGACAGATAGAGTGAGGAAGAGGGAGAGAGAGAACGAGAGAAAGACAGACAGACGTATATAGAGGGAGAAAAAAAGACAGAGTCTATGTCATGAGTTTATGACGGAGGGGAAACTAAATGATGACTAAGGAATGACAGACTAACATGGTTGATAGAACAAGTTGAATGTCCCGTGCCTTAAAGAATTTATAAAAGGCCCAGGCGTGGCTCTGTGGTATGAAATTGGTTTCCCACTCACAGGGCTTTGGGTTCGGGCAGGGCAAGTGATTTCAATATACCCGAGCCGACCAAAGCCTTGTGGTAGAATGTTGGGGGAGTAAATTGATAGCAGTCTATTTCTCTCTATATATATGCGCGCGCTGCGTGTGTGTGCGTGCGTGTGTGCACGCGTGTGTGTGTGTGCGCGTGACAAAGAGCGTGAGAAGATTTGTGTTCATCGTTCGCCATAAAGAAACCAATATAATAGGTTCAGGCTTAAAAAAAGTACCGGGGTCAACTTGCTCTATCAGATACTTCACAGCGATATCCAGCATGGCCGCAGTCGAAGCACTGAAACTACTGAAAGCCAAAAGATATCTCTGTAAGCAAGAATACTTTATGGACGTCAGACATTACGTATACTATCAGCTGAGACAGGAGAAAACCCTGATGAGGGTGACAAACATATATTTTAAGCAAAACATCGATTCGAACTTCTATGCACAAGGCTTAAATTATAACTTGCTAATTTATTAACTTAAACACAACCAGACTATGTCCATAAGCAACCCAACCTTCCTATATATGAATGGGATTCTTTACAGCTTCCAGGCTCTCCCTCGGAAACTTCTTTCATGATTCCTCCTCCAACTCACACACATTTTAACCCTCCTCGTTCATTGCTACCATTCTTTCTCTCTATAAATGCAAAGTATGAACGCACACATGCATCTACACGGATATGCACACACACACACACACACACACACACATAAACACTCACATACGTAGATATTTATGTGCGCGTGTTTATATATATATATATATAAATACACACATATACGTACATACATACATACATATATATATATATATATATATATATATACAAACACACAGATATACACAAACACATACGTACATACATACATACATATATATATATATATATATATATATATATATATATATATATATATATATATATATATATATATATATATATATAAAAAAACAAATAGTAAATGAGTATATGCATATATACGTACAGGTATGTGCATACCGACATCCACCTGTATGTATAGGTGCATATCTGGGTACAGGACATTGCAAACAAACGTAGACGAGAACACACGAGCCACATAGAGAACATCTCCTTCATCAGCCACCCACGTTTTAACACCGGCGTTTCGACGAGCTTGGGCAGGACGCATCGCTAAAACGGCTCGTCCCATGGATCGCAGATTAAATTTGTATACGCAAATTAAATCTAGCCATGGAGGAATGTCGTGGCGGACAAAAAACAAGACAGGAAAACAAACAGAAAAGGCTTTACGGCCAGACGAGAAAAATTATGTGTGTAAGAACGCGATGAGGCACGGACCCGAGAGAGACAAAGTGGTGCGTGCGTTACTTGGCGAAAGCCAAGGAAGGAAAGGATTATTGACCGGAAGCATGTGACCATGCCGGTGTAAAGGGAAGAGAGAGAAACAGAGGGAGGAATATATATATACGTACACACACATATACACACACGCATACACACACATATATATATATATTTATACACACACACATATAGATACACACACACAATTGAAGGAAAACGTATACTTGTATACACACACGTTCCTATATACATGCATATACATGTACTTACATATACATACACAGATACGCGCGCGCACACGTAAATATGAAGGTGGGAGGGAGGTGTGTATCCTTTACTCTCCCTACCTGTCAATAACCCAATTCATTCGTTACAAATATCACCATCACACCGCCGTCACCTCCAGCATCAGCAGCACCACCACCACCACCGTCAATAACAATATCACCAACAATAATACTTTCTACCATCTGCAGCCACCACCGCCACAACCACCCCCATCACCATCATCATCATGATCATTATCGTCAGAAGCAGTGCTGAAAACATCTCCAGCAGCAACCATTTCCGTTTCTCCTTAAGACCTAATTATTTAACACATTCCCGCAGAATACTTTCTACCTCTCGTTTCCGCTCCACTACCCTATGCCCCACCACCACCACAACCAACAAGAAGAACAACAACAACATTCTCCATCTCCCCCTCCCCCTCCCCTCCCCCGAAGCTTTCTTCTTTCGTTATTTTATTACTTTTTCAGTTTTAAGCTCGAGCTAGAACGATGTCATACAAGACAGCGCAAATATTTCAGTATTTTATTAAATGTACGGAGAGAGGGAGAAAGAGAGGGAGAGAGGGGGAGAGAGAGAGAGGGAGAAAGGGTGAGGGGATAGAAGGGGAGAAATAACCTGAGAAAAAGTGAGAGAGATGGGATGAGAGAGGTGGAGAGAGAGTGAGGAAAAGAGATGGGAAGAGGAGTGAGAAAAAGAAATAGAAAGGGCAGAGAGATAGATTGATAAGGAGATAGATGTAGATATAGAGAGAGATAGATAGAATGAGAAAGAGAGAGAGAGAGAGAGAGAGTCAGTGAGAAGTGTGCGTGAGTATGCGTGCTTGAATGAAACAAATTTTGTGAAAGGATAAGGAAACTAACAGAGTGAGAGGGAGAGAGAGAGAGGGGGAAAGTGGGAGGGTGAGAAAGATGAGAGGGGAATGGGAGGGAGGGAGGGAGGGAGGGAAAGGCGGAGGGAGAGAAAGATGAAAAGGGGAGAAAGAATGAAAGAAAGTGGGGGAGGGAAAGAGAAATATGAAGGAAGAAAGATGGAAGGAAATTGTACATAAAGTTTGAGAGAAAGAAAATAAGAGAGTTCAATGTTGAAGAGGAGAAAAGTGGAGGGTGGGGGTGGGTCAATGAATGTGTTGAAAGGTTTCTTTCTAGAGGTTTCTGTGTATTTGTGTGTGTGTGTGTGTGTGTGTGTGTGTGTGTGGAGTGGGGTGGAAGTGTGTAAATCATTTCCATATATCCATGGGCAGACAGAGTCTGAAACTGTAGAACAGAGAGAGAGCATCGCGTTTCAACGTCGCTGGGTAAAATTCCTCTCAATGTCAGAAACTTGGCTAATTTTATTTTCCCTTCCTTCTCCAAAACGAGGTGTTCCACTGAAACCAATATAAAAATCATGAATTCCATTCCAGTTACGAACTTTAGACGAGCGTTTCGTTATTTATTCATTTATTTATTATTATTGTTATTATTTTTCTTTCCTGTTGCTTACCTCCACCGTTTTCCCTAAACTCCCTCTATGAAAGAAAATGAAGAACTGTATAAGAAATTTTGACGAACAAGCGCTAAAAACATAAAAGAAATAGTAATTTGGAAGCTGGGAAAGAAAAAAGGGAATGTTACTTTATCCAAGAACTGGGTAGGGAAATTAGGGTAGGGATTGGTTTTTATTTTGCTTGTTGATTCTGAAGACATAATCTCCGATAAATCTATAGAATGTGGCTACTACGTAGATCTTCACGTATTTAATTCGCTTTCATTTCCTTCTGTTTTTTTTTTATATATAGAAATGAGACGTAATGAGATATTATTCTCTAGTTTCTTCTCAATTTTTTTTTATTCCCCTTCTTGTCACTTTATCTTTGTATTACCGTATATCTTATTTGCCTCTTTCCCACTCTTTCCATTTTTCTCACATCAAATTTATTAGCGAATTAAACTGAGTCCCCAAAAGGTATTAACGATTCAAGTGCAGTGGTATGGAGTGAAGCATATATGGTGGGTGTCACAAAGCCATACCACTCAAAGGGCGCTGGCTATTCAGTACAAACTATTAAAGCTGTAACATTGAAACGAGTAGAGGTGAAATGGCTTCAAAAGAAATATATATATATATATATATATATATATATATTTCATACATCTACTTCATAAATTGAACTGTAGTGATTCAATTTCTTTGTTGCAAATCTATAATCAAAGAGATTCAAGCTGTTAACATATGATCATTGCTCTTTTTTGCACACCTAATTTCTACATTGGCCAATATGTTCGTTTTGAAGCAGGTAGAGTGTGGTGCTGCTAATTTTAACATTTGTAAAGCGACCTCAATACATTTTATTGTAATTTATGGTATTTTAGATCTATATAGTTATCTCATCTACTTGTAAAACATAGAGAAGGCTTTGATATCGCTGCCTGAGATTGACTAACGCCGCACCAGTGGGGAGAATTCATCAATCATCAGATTATCGTGACAAGTTCCGGAAACATGCGAAGGATTTATCAGCTCGTCCTTACAACTTGTGCTTTTCAGTAATTTTTATATTTAATTATCTTACACCACGGTGGGCGTTGTTGAGTTTAATCTCGATCGTAGAAAATGAATCACGATTTCCATGAACAGTTCAAGCTGTTTTACGTCCCCAAATATCATTGATACCTTGGAGAAAGTTATGAATGGAGAAAAAGCTTCCCTCATTTGATTTTACTTTCAGGCAGTATTAATATAAAGTGGTTTATATTGTTAGTTATTGAGGCAAATGTACGAAATCATTACCAACATTTATACGAGAAACTACTTCCCTAAACAACAAATATAATAACGAGTTAACGGAAGAGCTGTCTCTATGTGGTCACTTGACCTGTTTGTAATAGAAATAATAACTTAAATCTCATTCTATCATCTTAAAACAGGAAGGATACAGTAGGCTAGGATGATAAACAAATAACGTACGATGGGATGACAAATGTTCCATCATAGGGTTGCACAGAAACAACAACATCGACAAAATTAATCACTAACTGAGGATTAAGTCGGATAAAATTCAAGTTAACTTCTAGGTATCAGAATATTTTGCGATACGTTGCTCGCAGTAAAGAAACTCCAGTTGCAAACTCAAACTCACTAAACATTCTCACATATTTACCTGACTATCACCTTAGATGTCTTGCAAACTTGCACACGCAAGTGCTACTAATCGAGAACTCTGCATACCGGAGGCCAGCAAGTGTATGGGGTCATCAGGAGCCCCTTGATCATGATCAATACTTGATAATTTTAGGTACACCCGTGGCTTATAAAGACATTAAAATGTATTTATGGCGTAATTACTTGGAATTGCTATTTTACATTAAATTTCTAGAATTGTAACGGTCCGCCTCACTAGAAGGAACACATATCCTAACATTGCTACTCTGTACTCCAGAAGGCTCTGTCGCATTAAAAACGTAGACGACATTACATGTGACTAAAGTTCGAGAGAATAAAACAATGCTAATATTTTGTGGATTTCTTATATCAATGTCTTCGTGTATTCCTCATGACTTGTCCGCTTCGTGAAATAGATTTGAGCTGAGCTACGATTTAGGATTTTATTTCTCTCTCATTGATTATAGCAACTAGTGATGACTAAAGTATAATATGCGACTGGTATCCAATGAACCACACCAAATTAAACAGTGATTAATGTTCAATGAAAATAATGTGCTGAGCACATATCATTCATTTGATTTCCATTGGAGTACAATTGATTATAAGAAGATGTTTTAACCTAGGCTAATTACACGAAAAGATGCTTCAGAAAATTTTTATTACTTTATAACTCTCCGAACGATAAAGGTTAAACTCAAAATTCAAAAGTGTTAAAACATTATTAATACTGGAAGAAGAGCGCAATATATACACATACTGACAGGTGAGGTAATCGCCCCATTATCGTCTCTAGGATCACCAGACTAGGCTCAGCTTCACATATACACACACGCACGTATATATATATATATATATATATATATATATATATATATATATATATATATATATATATATATATATATATATATATATATATATATATACACACACATAGATGCACACGCATACATATATATATGTAAGTAGATGTATATAATTTGGCAGTAGTGATATGAATAAGAATATATCCCAAGTCAGCGTAGCTCACCGGTATAACGAGTATATGAACACGTTGTAATACTCACGTCGACACAATTTAATTGAATATACGTCAGCCACGAGTGGAAAACTGTAAGTGCAAACAAAAATTTGTTGCATTATTTGCTTGAGAAACATGAGATCGGATATGCGAAAACCATTGAAATGCTCTTCTGGGGAACTTGGTGCTTAGCATTTTGCGAAGAAGGGTTAGTTGTTCGGAAATGAAAGAGCATGACGAGGTAATTAATAAAATCTTGGAACGTGTTCCGAACAAAAAGTTCCACCACCACCACCACCAACAACAACAACAACAACAACAAGGTACAATGCTGTGTCATGCTGAAATAGGTATAAAAGAAAGCAGATTGCTTTATTTTGTCAGCTCCTTATAATTGTGTGAACCATAAGCGTGGTTAACCGAAACAAGCGTTGCAAATTGATACAATTGTTTCCAGTTGATCTATTGGCCAATCGTACGGAGAGCACAACATGATATACTGCAGCTAAATAGCATTGAATTTTAGGCGACAAAGAAAAACGTACTCACAATGAGTAAACATCGTAACATCTTATAAATTACCCTCTCTGGATAAGTTTAATTCTGTATCATAAATTATGCTTTCTCCAGTAGTATTTGTAAGCTTTACTGATTACATTTCCAGAGTTTAGTATACTCCCAGACATCGAGATGCAACCGAATAATAATCATTTTTCTGAAATGCTTTCCGATTAACCCGACTTTAGTGTTTAATCAAAGTATATAAGTACAAGATATATGTGAATGGATTTGTCTTAATTAAATGATATATGGATATAGGGTTACTTACATATATTTGTCTGTTTGGTCATTGACAGGACACGCAGCAAATCGTTCGTAGAAAGAATCTGAATAATGGAAAATGGGTAGATCGCTGAAAAAGAAATAAAACTGTAATTACTAAAAAAAAAAAAAACGTCTCAATGAAAACAAATAACATTATATCTATCGATATCATCATCAATAAGGATTCCATCAATGTTGACCTCCCCGCTATTATGAACAGCAGTTACTATCAGCAACAAAAACGACGACGAGTGTGCAAGAAAAAGAAGAGAAAGAATGAAGATATATAAAAGACAGCAAGAAGAAGAAGAAAAGAAAGTAAACGCTAAACGGAATAAAGGAAATGAAGAGAGATGGAAGTGAATAAGAAAATATAGGAAATACCGACTAATAATGAATTTTGACGTCTTTTTCATGAATGAGCATACGGTGCATTTGGATTATAATTACTTGTTTCGCGTAGAACGGCAACGACTTATAAATATCAAATACATACATACATGCAGTAACGTCGTATGGTTACATACTGACATACATACTTGCATTTTCTGTACTTCTATTATCATAAGTGTACTGGGCTATGTTAGAAATGATCTGTATATAAGAAAAATAAAAACAAAACAAACAAGGAAACTAGAATTGCTGGAGATCTCGAAGAAAGAACAAAACAAACTGATTCGCAATCTCCAAATACAATCGATTACTGAAAAATATGTAAAGCATCCCCGAGATTCTAGTTACACAAACAGAATCCACGAACGTAAGCATTAATGAACAACACACACTTCTCTACTAAAGTAACAGGCGTATCTACTGCAGGAATTCAAGTTTATCCACAAACACAGACGCATCTATATATGCACAAACTAATTCATTCATATAATCGGGAAACAAATGGAACCGTCTTGACATAAACCAAACAAAATTACCACTTTGAATCTGCTTGAATTCTACAAAGGAAAAATATACTTAAATAACCTTAACAAAATATTACTTGGAAAATATATGAAATAAAAAATAATATTTGAAATAAAATATGATATGAGATCCAGAAAATAAACTAGTAAAAAAATGAATAAAACAGTCGAATGAAAAATAACATAAAATATGAAATGAGTACTTGACATCTGTATTCAAAAAAGGAAAAAAATAACCTCTTGTGAGTAAGTGAATTTTTCAATGCATAGTCAGAGTATACAACTAATCCATGCGGTCATAAGTGGATTAATCTCTGCAAAGAGAAAACATGAAAGAGAGAGAGAGAGAGAGAGAGAGAGAGAGAGAGAGAGAGAGAGAGAGAGAGAAGCAAATTTCTATATATGGTTACATATCTGCAAACTACAGTATGCCATCTACGTTGACAGGAAGCGTAGCTTCTCTTTGATCTGTGATAGATATATCACATTCCAGCTGGAAGCACGAGGTTTGCTATGGAAACACCAAAGACGGTTACAAAATATATGAAAGGTAAACAAATAAGAAAGCTTCCAAACGATAACCTTGTGTTAGAAAATGCTGTTCTATGTGAAAGTTGTCAGCAACACCACAAACGGTTCTCCAAAAATATCTGCAAATTACTATCTTCTTATAAACATGAATGGTGGTTGTACCAAAGACACTTTATAAGAAATAGTATGAAATCTAAAGAATAATTATGTACCATTGCAATTAAACCAGCCGTCCGGTTCGAGGTCTTAGGATCTGGTCAACGTAGTGGTACGGTGTGATACCATTCCCTCTGCCTGCAGAGGGAATATTATTATTATTGTTATTTATTATTATTATTATTATTATTATTATTATTATTATTATTATTATTATTATTCAGGTCACTGCTTGGAATCGAACTCGTGGCATAGTGGTTAAGAGCACGTGCTACTAACCCCAAGATTTCTTGTTCGATTCCAAGCAGTGACTTGAATAATAATAATAATAATAATAACAACAACAACAACATCGAAATATACCTTAGGAATGAGAACCCAGATTTGAAATTTCCCCAAGACACCTGATGAAGGCTGGAGGGTATATCATTCGAAACGTTGAATTAACAATAGACAAGATGAGGACAAATATCCGTCAAATGTAAATAATGTAAACAACGCTCAAAAATCATTGTCTAATAATTTTTTTCTAATTTTGTTTGAGGAGCAGCAATTTTGAGGGGAGGTGGCTGACAGGTAATATTAACCCCGTACCAAACTGGTACCTATTTTACCGATATAGAAAGAATAAAAAGCATATTCGGCCTCGGTAGCATTTGAAATCAGAACGTAAAATCGGAAGAAATACTACCGAGAATGTTGTCCAGTGCAAAGAAGATTCCGTCCGTTCACCGCCTTTAATATATCTCATTATCCATTCTGTATTATTTCTTTGAAAATATGATAATGATCCGGCATGCATAAATCTAAAGTATATTGGATTCTGAAAATTTCTCTGAGATAATTCGTTGATATTCTGTAAAATAGTTGTGTGCTATGGAGATTGCCATTCATAACTGCCCAAGTGTAACGGATTTTCTTTCTGCAGGGAATAGTATAATCTTTACCGAATTCATGGTGCTGAGAGAATAGTCAAACTGATGTAAATAACTAATTCCTTCATGGCCAAATGTTTAATTCCTTAAAATTCAAGAAATAATATTCTCTGTACTTGGAATAATTTACAAGATGAAAAATAAAAAAAATGGAAAAGCAGAAAAATATTGAGATCTGACAAATTCGTGCGAGGAAGAATGTCACAATTTAAAGAATTTATATTCGACACCAGTTATTTAATTAGCCATCCGAAGAAATTAGGAATATGATGATGGTTTTCGATGACAAGATTAAATAGCAGCTGGGTAGAGTCCCATCTCTTGCCTTCAGGGGGAAAATTACCATCTTATAAACGACACACACACACAACACACACTTACACACAACACACACACACACGCACACACACACACACACATACATGCACGCACATAGCACACATACATAGACAGAGAACAGAGAACACAACACATGCCGCACGCATACATACAGATGTACGATCATTGAGAACAAATTAATATAAATTTTAAGCAAAACATAAAGTAGCTCTAGATTTGTGCTTGGTTGAAATTCACAATGGTTGTAATCAAGTAATACAATATATATATATATATATATATATATATATATATATATATATATATATATATATATATATATATATATCTGTTTCTTTCTGCGTACGTCTTTTGGCGAGTATTTGCATATGTGCGTGAAATATATGTGGTGTTGTATTTACGGAAAACATTTCAGAACTTTATCCAGTAATATTAAAACAGGAATATTCTATTAATGTTAGGTATGTTACTCATGATCACAGATTTAAAAGTAATTATATGAAAATTATATGAATATCTTCGTAATGTATACGCTTGCAGAGAGACACACAGCCATATCGACACACACATGTAGGTATAATATTGTAAGAGAGAAAGAGAAGAGATAGATGGAGGTATATAGAAACATTACTGTATGTTTTATGAGAACATACGGATGTGGTAGGGCCTCCATGAGCACTACAGTGTGAAAGGAAACCTCTGATATTCCGACATTGGGTTCCGATATCCGGTTACCGGTTAAGCTATTTCCTTTTGCGAAATCTATAGCTACAGACGTAATGGTTCTGCCACTATGATTTTCTCTTCGCTTATGATATGGAATATGTTTTTCACTTACTATAATGACTGAATAGGAGATAGCTTATATTTTCTCCTCAACATTCCCACATATATAAACATATAATTATATTACTATCGATTTCTTCTTGAAGAATATTTGTGAATTATGGTTTTAACTAGCCACAATAACAACATAATTTAAACGAAATATAGCAGTAGTTAGCGTAAATGACTTTATTATTTAGTTTACATAATTCGTGAAGTAATGTATCATTATATGAGGAAATATGTAAATAACATAGATAATATCATTTCTAAGCAAGAATTATCATTATTCATTTGAAATAATATTGATTCAACTGACATTTAGGAAATTCTAACTGATGATATTCTTGCGTGAATACTATATCTTCTCAAAAAATGAAACAGCAATCTGGATGTGAAAGTAAAATTTTTACTATTTAATTTTATGATTTATGTTTCTTACATAATCTTTCAGTAAATACCGACTGTCAACAGCTATGAGGAAATTCGTGTCAAGGAAATATTGGTTCCGATACATTAGTACTGGAATTGTATCTAATCTTGTGAATTAGTTTAGTTATTCTTTGGCGAGTGCGCAATTATTTTAATGTCTTTCAGAAAACATTAACAATTCGAAGGTTTCAGAAGAATTTTAACTAAAGTACGTTTCTTGAGATCACACAGAAATAAGGCGAGAGTGAGCTATTTTCTATCGGTGGAAGTTCTATTCGACAGTTCTAATGCTTTTATACAGAAGACAATATCATGTTTATGTAAGACGGCGAACGGTACGCGTGGGAACAATTCAGTTACCTTGTTTTGAAATCAACCAAAATTGAAGTGTTGTATTTTAAAATGTAACTGCCAAAAAGTAAAAGAAAACAAAAAAAAAACAATAATTTTGAGATTATACAAAATATGGCGCTTAGTGATTCTGATCCTAAATTTTGATGCCCTGGAAGAGTCTGCGACATATACTATGATACTGAATATAGATTACGCGAGAGGGAGTATGTTCTTATATATCGACAAGCACACACACACACACACACACACACACACACACAAACACACACAAACACACACACATACACAAACACACACAACCACACACACACACACACAGAAGCACACACAAACACACACACACACACACAGAAGCACACACACACACAGAAGCACACGCACACACACACACACACAAGCACGCACGCACACACACACACACACACAAGCACGCACACACACACAGACACAAAGACACACACACACACACACACACAAGTGTTTATATCTACGTATCTTTTATTTGTTTCAGTCTTTAGACTGCAACCATGCTGGGGCACCGCCATTCAATGGTTTAGTCAAGCAAAATCCACAATATTAATTTTAAAGCCTGGTACTTCTCCCGCCGGTTTCCCATTGTCGAACCACACCCTTACAGGGATGCAAAGAAATGCTGATTGTCAAGTGGTAGTGAGGACAAGCACACCCGGTTGCTCACAGGTGTATATATATATATAACTTGCGAGTAGATTTGGTAGACGGAAACTGAAAGAAGCTTGTCATATATATATATATATATATATATATATATATATATATATATATATAACAATCTTCTTTTAGGTTCTGCCTGCCAAATTCAGGCAATCAGACCGAGGCTATAGTAGAAGACACTTGCAGAAGTTGGCGTACTCTGGAACCGAACCTATGACCACATGATTGAAGTGTAAACTAGAAAGATAGACAGGCAAATACGCAAAGAAATAGACTGATAGCTAGCTCGGTGGACCGGGAGAGAGAGAAAGATTGAGACAGAGGGAGAAAGAGAGAAATTGCGAGAGAGAGAGTGGTAGCTGGATGGATATAGATACATTTACTAGAAAGCCAGTGACTTCCAAATTGACGTCAGTTTCATTAAAAATAATAAAAAAAAATTGGTGCGTCGATTCAAACACATGTGTTTAAAAACTTGGCTCTTATATTCGACTGAAAATATTTCTATAATACTTAAGTATGAATGTTTTTATTTTACGTCTACGAAACGCTAATGTGAATCTTCTCATACAAGCATACCCACACGTACCCATACATACACACAAGCACACACACACACACACACACACACACACACACACAGACACACACACATATATATATATATATATATATATAAGTATGTATATATGCATAGATATAGATATATCTATATAGACACATTTATGTCTGTGTATATACATATTTACACACACATATATATATATACATACTTATATATACCTACACATATATATATATATATATATATATATATATATATATATATATATATATATATATATACACACACACAGATATATATAGAAATGTATATGTATATGTTTGTGTGTATGTATGTGAGTAAATGTATGTACGTATGTATGCATGTATGCATTGAAATAAACAATTTTCTCACTCTTGTTTCAAAATGTGTTATGTATCTCAACGACCGGAAATGTTTTTGTAGCTGATTGATTGTCATATTTAAGATTCAGTCAGGTAAACAAATTTATATGACTTGTGTATGTATTTTAGCCCGAATACGTTAGTTCGAATGCCGAACCTATAAAGCAACACGTTCTGCACTACGTCCTCAATAATTTTCAAACAATTTCTCCGGTGCTCCAGCATGGCCGCAGTCAAATGACTGAAACAAGTTAAAGAGTAAGTTAAAGAGTATATATCTTACAAAATTTACCACGAATATTTGCAGTGCCAGTGCGGTCACTTTCTGTCTGTCATCTCGTGAGCTGTCATCCTGGCCGGTCTGAAGCAATCACGGAGGTATTGCAGGTGGATGAAGCGGTCTTGCCTCGACGTGGTCACCTGGGGATGCCCTCTGCGGGCACGATCTGCAGTGCTGTTGTAGGTAATAGATGGTGCAGACACGAACATTGTAAACTTTCGCAACAACCTGGGTACACTGCCCTGTTTACAATCGGCCAATAGTTTGTTCGCTCTGTGCTACTGACAATCGGGTCATACCTGATTGGTTCAAATTACAAATGCCAGGAACGCGTTTCATGTTGGTGTTTATACCCAATACTTCCACGAGATACACATGTATCTCTGTTATCATGATAATTGTTTGCGACTGTTACCCAAGGCATTCGACGAAGCTGCCTCTCGTTTCGAGGAAAGTTGAAAGGTTACCTGCATTTTGGGTCTCAGCCATAAACCAGCATGATTTGGAATATTTACCCTTACATCCCCGAAAGAAATTTTCAGAATTTACTATATAAAAATAACATTTGAAAAAATCGCGTTTCTTTTGCGGTTCAGTGTATGTGTGGTGCGTGTGTGTGCACTTGTACTATGCAGTCGGGCAACATTTGACGATTTTGATGTTTCGTTTTTGTCAGGAACAGCTTGATGCATTGGTGAACAGCCACCGGTGCTGGTAAGGATGAAGATTAATAGTGCAGTTGAGAAAAAGTTAGCTGGCATGAAAAACATTGAGTCATCTAAATATTGGGAATATGACAACTGTGTCTCGATGATTCACGCATCGTATCAAAATGCCGACATCGCGACTACTGCTCAATGCTCTGCGAAGACTGGGTGGCTGGCGAAAGGGACACAGCGTGCATTCTGATTGCATCTCCTCTCTGGAATTCGACCCACATCATCCAACAGAGCCTTAGGCGCAATTCTGACGGCTACGTGTATGAGCTGTTGAATCTGGTCAGTGCCTTACTCAAAAGGACTGGTGCTTGAAGCCTATATGCATGGCAGCAGAATTCGACTTTTTGCCATATCTCTGGAAAGAATAAGAAGTGGTTGTTGGAGAATTGCAACAGCTTTAATAGCCCCAATTTCCGGGTTCTTAATTCCCCTGATTTAATTCCATTGATTTATGTGAGGCGCAGTTGAGAAAGACACCAGCCATTCTTCCTGCAGCACCATGACCGAGAGGTTGGCTTAGATCAAGGAGGTATTCGAAGTTCTTCGAAAGGACACATGGGAGGAACGTATGCATCAAATTCCGGAGCCGTCATGAGGCTACAGTAGAAGCTGGGGGCGGCTTCTTTGAGTAAACTATTATATCCATTCCAAAATAAGATTGGTAATTCCGGTATTTTTAATCATTTTTTTTTCTTTTTGTGTTTCCTTTTCCTTTTAAGCAAACTGTCAAATTTAGCGCCAACTCCTTGTATATAATATAGTGGTAAATGTTCATGAAGAACTGTCTGATGTACACAAATACTTTGGATAGTTGTTTTAAAGCCAAAACAATACAAATCACGAAGTGTAATAAGACAGGTCGAAGGTTTGTACTTTTAAATGCTATTTCGGTATTTCAGATTTAATATCCTTTACACAGGAAATCTTCAAAGGAATGATGTTAGAAGTAGATTTCTCTGTTCAGTAGTCCATACCCAAAACACAGTAGCACGCACACGCACATACACACACACTCACACACACGCACAGATGTGTATAAACACATTCATTATCAATGAAAATACTCGTTTGTCTTTTTCTCACCTCCTCCACCATGTTCCCTGCTCATACTCCATAGTGACTACATTTCTGGAATACTCTCATACCCAGAGCGTTTAGATGTTCATTCAAACACAACATCGAAACTCCTCCGTCTTGCTATTTTCATGTCGCGAATTACATCTAGGCATTTCCCACTTCCTACCAACACCATAGCAAATACGATTATAATGATGTATAGATAATGATATATAGAGATGAGAAGAAAGCATTTAGAAAAAAAAAATGAATTTGTTCCCGAAATATTTATGATTCAACGTGTGTATATATATATATATATATATATATATATATATATATATATATATATGTCTGTATAGGTGTCCTTACATATTTCTGGATAAATATATATTGTTGGTGGAGAAAAAAATGACTTGTCAATATACAAAATATTGCAAATACAAAATTATAGACAGGATGCAAAACAATCTAAACTGAAGGTCTATATAATATGCAATAAAATAAAGCACGTTCGAAATACATACACACACATACACATATATATTATTCAATTATGCATATATATATATATATATATATATATATATATATATATATATATATATATATATATATATATATATACATATATATATAAATATGTAGATATACGTATATATAATATATATGTAATATATATATATATATATATATATATATATATATATATATATATATATATATATATATATTATATATTATATATATTATTATATATTATATATATATATTATATATTCATACACACAATGTATATATGTAGGTGCATATAAATGTATGTATATACATATGTATGTATGTGTATATCAATCTATACACACACACCTACATACATACACATGTATATTATATATATATATATATGCATGTATATACAGATAAATATGTATATATAAATGTACGTATATATAAATGTATGTATATACATATGTATATATATGTATATATATATATATATATATATATATATATATATATATATATATATATATATATATATATATATATATATATATATATATATATATATATATATATTTATATATATATATATATATATATATATATATATATATATATATATATATATATATATATATATATATATATATATTTATATATATATATATCTACACACACACACATACAATGAAGACAAAAAATGAATTTTGAATTACTGGATGTCAGCACTTGTTTCTATTTCCACTCAGCAACCTATTCTTCAGTTATTCTACAACGACTTTTTACATCATTTTTGTTAATTTTCTACCCAAAACAGTTATTATATTCGACACCTTTCTTCTCTCTCCACATCACAATTCTTATCCAACCCCTTCTTTTCTCTTGTATACACAGACACAATTCTTCTAACGAGTACTATATATATATTTACTCAGAAAAATTTTTTTTTTCCTATTTATTATATATTTACATGTCCTAATGTTTCTATAATCGCACAATTACTTTGCCATTTACATTTCACAATATATTATCGTTTTCAAAAATATATCTTCACTGGCTGTCTTTGTTTTGCTCTATTTCTTCTTTATCTCCTGTTCAGTTTTTGTGTTGTTTAATGTCTTACTTGTATATTTTTATTATTTCCTTCAATTTTCCGGTTACTTTTCTGCTATGATTAATCAAATGACAAGGAACGCAAAAAAAAAAATGCAAACTCTACAACCCCTCACTCACACATATACACGTACACAGGCATGTACACGTATACATATGTGTGAATATGATCTTGAGTGCATACGTATATGCATATAAACACAAACACACGTATATATTTATATGATTGCATATATTGTATATGTATATATGTAAGTATATTTTTGTATATGCGTGTGTTAACACATAGTATATATGTGTATATATATATGTATGTATATGTATATGAATATATAATGTATGTGTATATGAATATATATATATATATATATATATATATATATATATATATACACGCGCATAATTTCGTTTATCCGCAAACTTATACATATATATGTGTATCTTTTAATCTTGTCGAGGAATATTTTGGTGTGTTAGTGTGTATCTTTTCTTTCAGTATATAAATAGGATTATCTACACATTTGACTTGATTCACAAGTCATTTCCACTGAATTTTGTTCTGTGGGACGTAAATAATACAAAATTGTCCGCACCTACGTACACGCGCATATAAGTACTTATAATTATATACGTAAATATGTATGTGTGTGTGTACACACACACAAACACACATACACACATATATACATAAATATATGTATACCTATATATGCATTTATATGTGTATATAAGCATAAATATATCGTCTATATTATGTTTCATATTTATTTATGTATAAGTATATGCATATACATATGAGAAAAAGAGATAGGTAGAGAGATAGGGTGAGATAGAGAAAGAAAGAGAGAGACAGTTGGTCTTATAGAGAGAAAGAGGGGAAAATGAAAGATGATAAATCAGGAAATTTATTCAGAAACGCTTTACCATTTCCATCGGATGTTATTCTTATGTTGAATACATTTATGTCTATGTTGTTTTGCAGAACTTACTAAAGCAAAATAATTTAGTCAGTTGTGAATCAACAAAAGTCAATGAAAATAACAGATACCAAATGAAACTGAAAATTTTTTTCTCATCTGTAAAATGCCACGAGATTATAACTAGAAACTGTTTTGCTGGCCTACAAAACCGTGTGGAACCAGACAAAGAGCATAGCCAAACGTGGTTTGCGAATAAAGAATACAGAATGTAACCAATTCGGTTGCGAGCAGTTTATTACCATATTTGGAATAGCTTTTCGGTAGCAAATACGCGAGAACTTTTAACATCGGAGTGGCTGTGTGGTAAGTAGCTTGCTTACCGACCACCGAAAATCTTTTCCAAATATTGGAATAAACTGCTCGCGACAGAACTGGTCACATTCTTCATTTTTTACGATATGTTAGACAAAATCTTGTTGTAAATGCAACGAACAAAGCGTTACTGGGAACAGCCCACAACTCTCAGTTAATCTAACAAACATGTAGCGAAATGAAATCTGGATAACACAATCTTAATTGCCAAAAGCCAAATTGACACACGTAAATTCCAAATGATTCCTGCCAGACTGTTACAATTCCCTAAAGAATTCTGCCAGGATTTTACACACCACTCGTTTATTAAGAAATTTATTCATAAATTTTCATACACGCAACCCCTCTCCACATACAAACGCATGCACACACACACACACACACACACACTCGTTGAGGGAACCGCGCTGTTGGTATTTGCCTTATCATTACACCTATTTGTCATTGTGATGGTAGTGTTTAACGATATTTAGTGAAAGGCATAGAAACAACATAACCGCAGTCGAAATTTTAGTCGGTCCATCTGATCAATTATTAAAGGCATTAAACTGTGTCCATACTGTCTGATTTTCACATTATATATCAAAATCTATGTTATCTAATGTCTCTTGTTTTAGAGCAGTGGGCCGTAATTTTGGGAAGATTTGTTTATCATTTCTAGCTGGTCGAACAATGATGTAGAGACTCCCGTATTGGCACGTATGATTGTTGTTCACGGATGACACTGATGACAATGTTGATTTTGCTTTTTTACCTCGTATGATGAGCTATCAATGTCATAGCCAGTATCGGTGGTGGTGGTGGTGGTGGTGTTGGTGGTGTTGATGGTATTTGTGGTTGAAAGTTTTCACTGCTGTCACTACTTACAATGGTTTGTAGTTTTTACCGCCAACAGCATCAAAGCCTGTCACCATTTTCCTCACAATTGCCGCCACCGATGATGCCATGCTGGTTTTATATTTTAACTTTACAAAAAATTCCAGTAAAAATATTTAATTAGCTGTTTTGTAACTTGAAAAATGGCGACAAATATAAACTATGTCTCATTTCTCTCTCCTGTTCGCAACAAAAAAATCACGGATTAACTTAAGGTAATAATCATGCGTATGAAAAACAACAAATAATAATGTCGACTTGAAAATTTGGCTCAAAATCGGCCAATTCAGGGGTGATGGTAAGTCTATCTGATATTTATTTCATCTATCCCGAAAAAATGAAAAGTAAATTGGACCTCGTTGGAATTTGAACAAAGAATGTAATGACGGACTACTAAGCATTTTGCCCGGTGTGCTAACGATTCCGCCGGCTCATCAGTTTAAGAGCAATAATAATATTGATTTCAAATTTTGGCACAACGTCAGCAACATCGGGGGAGGGGTGAATCAATTGCATCGACCCCAGTGCTCACCTGGTACTTATGTTATAGATCACGGAAGGATGAAAGGTAAAGTCGACCACGGAGGAATTTGAACTGAGAACGTAAGGACGGACGAAATACTGCAAAGCATTTTGTCCGGCGTACTAACGATACTACCAGCTCGCCGCCAATAACAATAATAATATTTTCAATATTTCTATGATGAGGTGGGGCCAAAACAGGTGGCACCCAAGACAAGATGCTTAGATGCATTTCTTCCGGTTTTAAGTCGTCAGTTCAAATGCCGCCGGTGTATATTTTGCGTTTAATTCTTTCGGGTCAATGAAATAAGTACCAATTGAACACTGGGGTCAATGTAAACGACCTACCACCTCCTCCAAATGCTGGCCTTATGCCAAAATTTGAAACCAATATTTTAGATATTTGCATTATAAGAGCAGAAGTTGAGAAGCAACATTAATCGCACGTATTAAACATTAGAAAATGTCTATAGAGTCTGGGTGGAGACAAGAGAAACATATCTGTATATAAGACTACCAAGAACAGGTGCCCTGTCCCAGTTTCTGGTCAAAGCCTACACTTTCATAATTAGAACGCGGCCTAATCAACTTTTCTTACTACCCTTTCATATTTACTTGAGGAAATGCTTCCTTTTCAATGAAAAACTCCTTCAGTGACAATTAAACGAGGCCAGGATTATATTCAATTGTCTCTGGTCCTCTCAGTTGTATGCATGGCATTGTCGCTGTTTCTTTCTAATCACCAGACAGGAAAGAAAAAATCTACCAACCATTTGTTGTCAAGAGAAATACAACGAGACAGTTTCAGCATCGATGGACCAGACTACAGAAACTGCCTGGATTTCGAGAAAATGTTGTATGTAAAATTACCAGTTTCTGTCTGGATGCCAAGTATAATGTTAGAAAATAGTAGCAAACAAATTATACGGCTTATTGATTTCACTAGACCAAGTAGAAAAGAAAAAAGAAATTATAATATTGCACAAACTAAAAGAAGATATACACAATCGAATGAGAAACTGAGAAAATACTGTCAAAGTTCATCAGGAAGAAAGAGTGGGGTATATGATGATTTCACTGGTTATAATTTGTTTATTTAGGTGGAAAATGGCTGATTGATGCTGAAAAAAAAGTAAGATAATTAGTAAGGAAGAATATAAATATACGCAACATGACATTATTCTGTTGAAGTCTAGTGTTTCGTTTAATCATAATGTTCTCGGTAGCATTGTCAAAGCTAAACGCATCTTCTTGATCCTAAAGTACTAAAAGTCAACCGAGACACTAGAGTCGTTTGAATCACTAATGTTTGTTTCTTATCTTGTACTAGTTTTAGTCATTAGACTACGGCCATGCTGCGGCACGGCCCTGAAGATATTTTAGCCGAACGGATCCACCGCAGTACATTTATTTAAAGTCTGGTACTTATTCTGTCGTCGAATTTTTTTAGCGAACGACTAAGTTTCGGAGACGTAAAGAAATCAACACCGGTTGTCAAGCGGTGCAATACAGACAAACACAAACTTGGAGACACACATGCACACATATACATACGACGGGCTTCTTTCATTTTCCATTTACGAAATCCACTCACAAGGGTTTGGTCGGCCCGAGGCCATAGTAGAAGACACTTGTCAAAGATACCGAGCAATGCGACTGAACCCAGAACAATGTAGTGAGGAAGCAAACTCTTTACCCCGCAGCCACGCGCGTACCTATTGCCGCATCATAGTTTATAAATTTGGCACAAGGCTTCGGATATGGAAGAAAAGCACAACCAATTAAACTGACTCAAGTACTTGACGCATAATTTGAGAGGTTGAAGAGGAAACTAATCCCAATGAAATTTGCATTCAGAACCTCAACTAAATAAAGAAAAGAATTTCAAATTTCTCTTATATAACCCACTTAATAATTTCACCCTCCTTGCTATAGTAGGTTTTGGAGATGAAGTGTTTGTAATATATACATGTACCCACACACACACACACACACACACACACACACACACACACACACACATACACACAAACGGACGCATGCTCAGGTACGCGCACACATACACACATATAAACACACACACACACACATGTAGCAATGTTTATAGGCTGTTTAGTCAGTATCTAGTCGAACTGCTCCATTGAAAAGTCTCTGTCCCAGGAACAGTGATGGGGAACTCATCATTTGAATGATAAGAAGCAGTAAAGCAGAGGATCAAACCTCGTAGATCGATATACACTGAACCGCAAAAGAAACGCCGCTTTTTTTTTCAAATGTCATTTTAACATGGACAATTCTGAAAATTTATTTCGGGAATGTAAGCGTAAATATTCCAAGACATGCTGGTTTATGCAGGTAATCTTTCAGCTTACCCTGAAACGAGAGGCCCAAACACAGCTGCGACAGCGCTGAATTCCGCGAATTTAATCTTTTCTGTCAAATTCAGTTTCCTTTTGATGATTCTAAAACTATTTTATTCTATGTTCCTTGATATGTGAGTATGTTTTGACGCTGAAGGTAGGAAAGAATACTTTTCTTTGTTTATGCTCAAGATAGAAACATAGAACACAATTTGAGGTTTTTACAGAAATTGTAGTAAAGTTGACGACTCTTATACGGTGGGAGTTGTCTACGTTGTAAAAAGAATTTTGTCGTGA
>NC_142939.1:1907946-1912946 GCF_046866305.1 Octopus bimaculoides | reverse complement strand
GCTCCAGTCTTTCTAAGCCCGTAAAATAAAAATCGGAAGTTTGGGCCTCCAGCCGGGCCTTTCGGGATACCCTCAACGCCAGAAACTTTATATGCGTGCGTGCATGTGTGTGTCTAAACAGATAGATATCGAAATATACGCATATTTGTGTAATGTGCTGCAAAATCACTCATGTTACTAAAAGTGTGTGAGTGAGTGAGTGTGTGTGTGTGTGTGTGTGTGTGTGTGTGTTTGTGTGTGTGTGTGTGTGTTTCTGCATATCGTTTGAAATATTTGGCTGTGTGCCCATTGTTGTATGTGATAGAAGTTAAAATCCAAATTACTCAAAACCAAGAAGAAACAAAATAGTCGCTTTTTAGGGTTTTTGAAAAACAGATATTTCAGACGATGAAACAGTATTTTAATAATTGAAATATTTATTAGGGAAGAGGATTAAGAGATTGGTACACAAGAGAGTGCACTCCGACGGTATTACTAATTCAAAATGTTATGTGAGGTGAAAAAGAGAAATTTTATGAGAAGAGGGAAGAGACAACGTTATTGATTTTGTTCGATATTCATGTTATTGGTTTTATGGTATTTAAGAACAGATTTTAGCTTATGAGTACATGGAGAATCTAACTCTGTCATTATTCATATTTTTCGTTGATGTGTCAGAATTGATTAAATTTCTAGGATAAGGATGGCGTTTCATTGCGTATTTCCTGTTGATTTAGTTAAGAGTTGGCGTTTATTAATGTCATAATAACTACTATTAAAGACATAAACGCCAAGAGCTTGTATTATTGTTACGTGCAACCGCATCAAGTTTATAATAAATATTATGGAACAGAAACAATTGCCTGTTGCTAGCCTCGTGCTCGATCCGTGTTATAACATGTGTTATGTTTGTTATGGCCGTCCGTCACAAATTCAGTACAAGATGAGTTTCAATTTCATTTTTTGTCTTTAAGTCAGGAGGGGAATTAAAGCTTATACTTAAAGTTTTTGCCCTCTTCCTCTGGCCACTCATGGTGCTAAGTGATGGTATGAGATTAAATTTATATTTATAAAGAATCATGGTGTTATTTGAAATCAAAACTCACAGAAACGGAACAATTAACCTACGCGTATGATCCGTCGATGTTTCTTTTTTGTCAACCCATCAACTTACAATGGTGAATTTCTTTCGAGCACCGATGTGATGAAAAATTAGCAATTCACTGCAGTTGAATTTCAACCAAGAGCGCAGAGAATTGAAGCAAATACAAACAACTCTGCCATTTTGCCGCTTGTAGACACAAAATACAGATAACATTGAATTAATTTTACATATTCTATGTGTAACGTTAGGGAAATTCATATTCTGTTTATGGAGAGATACACAGCTGTGAAAATTTTATTTCCAATTATTGCAACAAACTGTGATAAAAAGAAAAGTATAAGAAGGACGTTAAGATTAGAAGAATAAATGGTAATAAAAATGCGTTAGATATATTAAGACCTTCTGTCAAGTGAGGAGATGCTTCTGGTATAAAAAGTATTTTGATATAATTAATGCAGTTCCTGTTAAAACTTGAAACTGCATATTTCTGAGTTGACTAAAACATTTTATACAAAATTACCTGCGGGTAAATCAGAAAATTCTGTAGTTTGTATGATTTCTCACTCAAATATTTCCTGATATACAACAGTTGTGAAATTTACGAAATATGATCCACAGAATGTGATCATTTACCTTTTTGCTTATGTATAAAAAGATTTTGACTCAGATCCTTTTGCGGAAGGTTGCAAAATGACCCTCTCAAATATGCAGTGGCCTTCTCACTTACGACATCAACTACACAAACAGCCACATTTACAAGCTATACATGGTTTCTTCCTCTCTTATTCTGAGAGCCCTAAGAATCCATCCGTCCAGTCCTGTGTATTGCATTGCCACCATGGCCAAATGTCTTCGGGAAAAATCAAAGAAGCAAGTAGTATATATATATATATACTACTGAAAGAAGCCCGTCGTATATATATGTGTATATGTATATATGTATGTGTGTGTATATGTATGTGTTTGCCTCCCGAACTTCGCTTCACAACCTATGCTGGTGTATTTACGTCCCCGTAACATAGTGGTTCGGCAAAAGATACCGATTGGATAATTACTAGGCTTGCAAAGAATAAGTCCAGGGGTCGATTCGCTCGACCAAAGGCCGTGCTCCAGCATGGACACAGTCAAATTACTGAAACAAGTAAAAGAATAAAATAACATTCACAAGTTAAATAGCTATTTTTTAAAAGTCTGTAGATACTCGAGCTGCTAGAAATAGCAGCAAACTTTCCTTTAAATCAGCGTTAAAGAAACTCAGTGACAAAGAAAATGGAACCTTGAGTATTTAAAGTACAACTCAATTTTATATTAAATATGCGTAAATAATATTGGAACAAAAAATGACAAAAGAAATATTTGTCATATTTATGATACAAGAAATTTATTATGCATCAAATGTTTATTAATTATTGTTAGAATATTTCAAATTTTATCTCAGGCAAAAAGAAAATGGAATAAAATATACATTTGTAGTAAAATTTCATTTTTTCAACACGAATTTACTATTAAAGTCATAAACACCAAGAGACTGTATTATTGGTACGAGCGACCACAACATGCTCGGCAAGGCGTTTACTTAGATTTCGTAGTTTTTCACAACAACTGTACTTTGTTCAAACAATTTTTATGCAACCAACCAAAAATAATGATATAAAATATCAAAAAAGTTAATTGCTGTTATATGTGTGATGCAAAAACAAATTCTTTATTGTTCATATAATATTTATTAATCATATTTAAAATAATTTCAAATTTTAGAATAATATATGAAAATAATCAATATTCAGTTTTTAAAATTAAATATTTGTAGAAAAATTTCTTTTCTTAACACTAATTTACTATTTCGAAAAAAAAAAAAAAATTATATCAATATTCTGTGCAATAGCAACGAAAAGCAAAAAAGTTTTCTTAGATTCCGTTTTTTTTTTTAATCTGTCGCGATTACAGTTCGAGCAAAAATATATTTTATCAATAAACGATGAAATGTGAATGAGAAACACAAACTATTTCACAGAGAAGGAGCAAGAGTCAGACATCCTGTAACGAAATCGAGAAAGAACGAAAGAGATGGGGAAAAACTCAAATAACTAAATGAATCTATCAAAGACAAACACGAGAAACACTTTCTCAAGATTATCAAGAAGACATTTTGACATAGAAAAATAATAATGGAACAGTTTGAAAGTAGTTTTCACAACGGTAGTGAGAACGTAAGCAGTCATAAACTGCTGCGAAACACAAAGCAGTACCACTACAGTTCTCTCAAGAACAACAGGAACATAGTTTAGAAGAAGATACACTATAGCATTGTCAAGTGCACAGTGATTTTCTCCGGAGTAAATGCCACAGCTAATAATTTATATAGAAACTAATCGTCAAAGTAGAAGAAGGCTACTGATAGAGGTCTAGAAGTAGCTGTCATTGTAATCTGTCAAAGTTGAGGCTTTGTTGTTATGAGGTGTCGTAATTCTAACGTACTAATGTTCAGGGAGGGCACCTATGTTGCTCGGTGTCAAGTTGTCAACTTCAGCTAATCCATTGCTCTATTTACCTAATTTACGTGATGAGCTACATAAACTCTTCATATTTAATCCACCAGAGAAAATAATACTTGTG
Source organism: Octopus bimaculoides (assembly GCF_046866305.1). Taxonomy (NCBI): domain Eukaryota; kingdom Metazoa; phylum Mollusca; class Cephalopoda; order Octopoda; family Octopodidae; genus Octopus; species Octopus bimaculoides. The sequence continues at coordinate 1,909,246 of NC_142939.1, read as the reverse complement.
AAAAAGCATTGGGCGCTTTCTACAATGTCATCATACGTGTAATATGATGACAAACAATGGCACAGTTTCAAGAGGCTTTTCCGCTCACTGAAGAAACGGAGTTATTTATAGATATTTTTGGCGAACCAAAACATTCGCCTTTCAGTTTACAGACGTTTTTTTTTCACGATTCAAATTGGCTGGATTATAATGGAAGAAAATAATCTTGATATTGTTAATTTCCGTCCGCTTCATTCTTCTTATTATATCAGCAAATAGCAATTACTAACAATTATTCCTGGTTGCTCAAAAAGAAACTGATGCTGGCACCATACCAGGACATATTTCTGTTGGATTATATCTTGACAACAGGGCAGATGGCAATCGCCGCGGGAGGTATAACTTGCATACGTACCATAAATTTGTTATAATGGATACTTGGTAATGACAAGGAAAATATCAACCAGGTGAAGTTCTTAGCAGAGTATAATCAGTTAATAGTAAAATATTAAGCTGCTCCCAGCAAGCATAAGGTCACACGCTGTGACATGTTTCTTTTCTTTCTTCCGAGTGGTTTAATTGGATGGCATCTCAATATACTGAATCAACTGTGACGACAGAAAAGCGATATGTTTTTAGTCTTACGGGAGATGAAGAAAACTAAGTCGAGCAATATATTGTATCTCAGACACGACACTGTTTAATCCTACAGTTTTCTGCAAAACAATGCGCCAGAGTCAAGTCTTTTCGCTTGCAGTATATTGAAAGCAATCGCTGGCTTGTAAAAGCAGCTCTCTACAAAGATCTCGCAAATGTTGTCGTTGTACATGAAGTTAAACGGAAGGGAAGTCGGAACTTTGTCGCAAGTATATTTGCAAGCAGTCCGACATATATGGCAAAACACTACTAAGCTATTGTAAGGTAACTTCGGAATGCAACGAGTTACCGAAGTATGCTGGGGGTCGGGTGCATCTTCTAACTGCTTAGCAGCGTTGCGTTCATGTTTGCGATCTGAGTTTAAATTCGACCGTGGTTCGACTTTGCCTTTCTTCCTTTCGTGGTCGATAAAATAAGTACCAGTTGAGTACTGGAGCCGGTTTAATCGACTTGCTCCTTCTCCCGATAGCTGCTGTGGCCTCATGACACAATTTAAAATCAATATTAAATTATTATTCATTTAGATTTAACCGAGAAAGACAATCACAATTTCTTTAAATTACTCAAATATACCGAAAATGATGTGTAAAATGAATTTTCCTAAAAATAAAATAAATCTGATATTAAGAAGTTTCTAATTCTTTCAACAACTCTTAGTATTTAA
>NC_142939.1:1840446-1900446 GCF_046866305.1 Octopus bimaculoides | reverse complement strand
ACTTTCAACCACATCAGCAATTGACAACAATAATAATTGAACGTCTATTATCTCCTCATGAAAGCAGAATCGACCAAACAACAACAACAACAACAGCAGCAGCAGCAGCAACAACAACAAGCAAGAAGAACAACAATAACAGAAACAGCAACAACAAGAACAACGACGACGAACGGCATAAACTAGTTCAAACGGAACGGTAAATGAAGCAATAAAATCACGGACAAATAATGCAATCACCCCCTCCTCCTCCTCCTCCTCCATTTTCTTTTCTCTTTCTTGTCTTACGTTTTCTTCACCTCGTCGTCATCGTTGTCCCCTCCTCCTACTCTTCCTCCCCCATCACCATCATCATCGTCATCATCATCATCATCATCGTCATCATCATCATCATCAACATCATCCTCACCATCATCTTCATCACCATCATCACCATCATCATCATCATCATCATTCTCATCGTCGTCGTCATCATCATCATCATCATCATCATCATCATCATCGTCGTCGTCGTCGTCATCATCATCGTCATCGTCATCGTCAGCGTAACCTTCTCCATCAGGCTAGTCTTATTAATTACCATCGCCGTCCTCACCGACTTAATCGATAACATTGTGATCGTTATCTTCATATTCGTTAGGTATGATAGGCATCAGTGGAATCGGTTAATATAATCAATGTTCATCTTCATCTTTATAGTCATCATCATCATCATCAACATCGTGGTCATCATCATCAGCCATAGAAACAGCATCGTCTAATCATCATCATCATCATCATTATCATCATCGTCGTCGTCGTCGTTGTTATCTCATTTCAATCGTCATCGACATCTACTACAAGAAGAGGAAGGGGATGAAGGGAAGAGGGTGAAGAAGACGTAGAGGAAGAAGTGTAAGAAAGGATAAAGAATAATAATAATAATAATAATAATAATAATAATAATAATAAGAAGAAGAAGAAGAAGAAGAAGAAGAACAACAACAACAACAACAACAACAATACCAACAGCATCAACAACGACAACAAAAACAACAACAAATACAGCTGTTTTATCTACGAGAAAAATACCGATAAGTCAATGAGATAAATCTAGATTCATGAAGTGTAACGACGAGAAAATTAGCGACCGAAACGGATCAAATGTAGCTGCATTAAGAAGAAGAAGAAGAAGAAGAAGAAGAAGAAGAAGAAGAAGAAGAAGAAGAAGAAGAAGAAGAAGAAGAAGAAGAAGAAGAAGAAGAAGAAGAAGAAGAAGAAGAAGAAGAAGAAGATGTTCAGCTGCTGGAACATTAGCAATTGTGTACACTATTGGAATCAATGTTAGCAATATGAACAGCCACAGCAATAAAGAACCATAGAAACAGCAGAAGCCACAATAGTATTTGTAGCAGTAGTATTAACTGTCTGAGAATAGTCTTACCTTTATGATCTTGTCGGAGGGAAGACCATTGCCTGTTAACGAAAGTACAATATTAAAGTAGAGTGAATCTTGCAAATGGTGTAATTGGACGTAAATTAGTTACGTAAATTGGTATCTTATCTAGTATTAACCCTATATTTCTGTGTAGGTTGCTGGTTGTGCTTTTATATAAGGGTGGGTTCACAAATGTTTCATTCTGTTAAGGCGGTAAGCTGGCAGAAACGTTAGCACGCTGGGCGAAACGCTTGTCTTTATTTTCTGAATCCAAATTCCGCCGAGGTCGACTTTGCTTTTTATCCCGCGGGGTTGATAAATCAAGTACCAGTTGCGTAATGTGGTCGATCTAATCGACTAACCCCTCCCGCAAAATTTCAGGCCTAGTGCCTACAGTAGAAAAGAATATTTCGTCCTGGTACTGCGAGACAATTCTTCACTGCTGCCGCTAAAATCATGCATAACAATATCCAGATTTGTCTGCTCTACTTCTCAGAAAGTAAGAGACAATTAATGATCAATAAAGATAATTTTGATCTCGGCATGTTTTATTCTATTTTAAATTGTGATGTTCAATACATTAAATATACTGGCACCCTCTTTCGCCTGGAATGTAGTCTGGCATATTCTAACGCGAATGCAATCTTCATTTGGATGTAGATTATTTGACGCTAATTAACTACAGAGCAAAAAAGAAAACAATTCTTACTTTTTTCTTTTCCTTATTTTAATGGTATATGAGTTTAATGTTGAAGGTTAAGGTATTTGACTTAATTATCTATTATGATATTGGCTGGAATATATTGCTGCTTTTATCAATAAACAATTATGTAGTTGAATAAATAGCATGCTTCTACGCATTATATTGCATAACCGTACGACACCCAAAACAAAATACGGGACGCCATTAGTTATGTCATATTACGTATCGACACTTTCGCTATACGCTGTTTTGTACTTTACGCTAAAGTGACAATCTTCAAGAAGGATTCTACATGGCCGTTCACAGCAGCCAAATCTTAGAAGAAAAAAAAAACAGAATAGAAGAAAAGATCCCTGCATCTTCAGATGGGTTGCTTATTAATTCAGTTCTATATTTAAGAGATGAGGAATTATGTACATTATTTACATTATTTACATTTAACGTATATTTGTCCTCTTCTTGTTTGTTGTTAACACAACTTCTCAGCTGTTATACCCTCCAGCCTTCAGCAGGTGCCGTGGGGAAATTTCGAACCTGGGTTCTCATCGAAAAATACCTTAAGAATGAGAACCCAGGTTCGAAAGTTACCCAAGACACCTGATGAAGGCTGGAGAGTATATCAGCCGAAACGTTGTGTTAACAACAAACAAGATGAGAACAAATATCCGTCAAATGTAAATAATGTGCTTATTAATTGCTCAATAAACGTTTTGCTGAAGTGAACCAATAAGTAAACCAACGCCAATCACACAGGAAAACAAAATTAGAAAGGGACTGCAATACATATGCGTGTACGTATGTAAGTAATGCAAAAGAATAAGGGTTTGCATTCCGGGTAGATATCTTATTAGCACCCTGATATAGTCCAGACCTGGCTAACCACATCGAATGATAGGAAACATACAGAATTGTTGAAGATAAACAAATGTGTGTGTATGTGTGTGTATGCGTGTGAGAGAGAGATAGGGAGAGAGATAGAGAGAGAGCAGGAGATAGATAGATACATAGATAGAAATATATATATAAAGAGAGAGAGAGAAAGAGAGAGAGAGAGAGAGAGAGAGAGTGTGTGTGTGTGTGTGCCTACTCTTTAGATCTGTAACAATAATAACATCAATAGCGGCATATTGGCAATGGATCCAACTCCATGTGGTACCAGACGAAAGAATTAAACTCCATTATTATGCAAATACAACGGAAGCGTGAAGTACATTGTTTACATTGGCTTCCATTTAATCCAGACCAATATTGGAAGAAGTCCAAACATTTTGTATGGAAACTTCAGAGATTAGTTTCTAAGCATAATTAAAGTTGTTTGGCCCATTAACCTCCTCCTTTGTTTTTATTTACACGGAAGTTCGATCGATTCGCTTCCTGATTCATTTGAAATCCACTTCTTTTAATATCCATTGGTCATCAAGTGTCTTATTCCAGAAATATCTGTACAGTTTCCAACGTTCGATACATTTAAAATTCGATCCTGTTTTGTTGGTGTGCACTGAATGAACTTCCAAAACATCAGTGAATGAAACAGTAAAGAGAGAGATGATATTGCAACACGAACAAGAAGAACCAGAACAGTTAGTAACTCGAGGATGCGAACGAGGAGTGTTATTACAATAAGGCGGAGGGCTGGCAGAATCGTCAGCGCGCTGGGTGGAAATACTTAGCAGCGTTTCTTTACGTTCTGAGTTCAAACGCTGCCGGGGTCGGCTTAACTTCTTCCCCTTTCGGGGTCGATAAAATGAATACTAGTTGAGCACCGGGGTCGATGAAATCGACTTCTTCTATCCCGAAATTGCTGGCCTTGTGCCAGAATTTGAAACCTTTATTTTCGCAATACCGATTATACCGACATAACCACACATTTTAAGCTTTGGCACAAGGCCAGTAATTTCGAGGGATGGTGGAGGGTGATAGTAAACTATATCGACACTAGTATTGCACTGGACTTTATTTTATCGCCCTTGAAAAGTTGAAACGGAAAGCTGACCTCGGAAAAATTTGAAATCAGAACAAGAGGGACGAAATACTGCTCAGCATGTTGCCCGGCGTGCCAACAATTCTGGTAGGTCATCGCCTTGGAAGAAAAATTAAATAAATAAACAAAAACTATTATTACAATACTCTTTTCTACTCTAGGCAGAAAGCCCGAAATTTTAAAGGGCGTGGGGAGTAGGAAGCAGTCGATTAAATCGACCCCAGTTCTTAACTAGTACTTAATGTATCGCCCCCGAAAGGATGAAAGGCAAAGTCGACCTCGACAGAATTTTAACTCAGAACGTAAAGAAAGACGAAATACTGCCAAGCATTTCGCCCGCAAACGTCTCTGCCAGCTCGCTGCCTTTTAAATATCCAGCAATATTATTATCATACTCCCTGCCAAGATAGAGTACACTACGCAGATGCATATCTTCAGTTATTACCGTACTGTTTAGGTTAGAATTACTTTCCGCTTCATTTCGAAATCATCTCTCGTTTAGTTTTACGTTGTTGTTCAACCTGCTGTCAGAGAATAATTGCTATCATAATTAAAGATGTACTTTTATTCAATTTAATATTTAGGCTAACTTTCAAGTATGCTGACGATTGCGACTAAATTACGACTCTAAGTTACACAAATATCGTATTTAAATATTTCAATGATATTCCATCAGATCAATTAAGCTGTTTACAAGGAACTAGAAGTCGAGCAAAACGATTCGTTGGTCATTTCTTCAAGTGACGTCAGTTTTTATCAGAAACGATAAAAGTTGAATTGTATTTACTTTAGAAATACCGGAACTTTTTATTATTATTATTATTATTATTAATTTTTTTTTTATTGAACATGAAATAATAAATGATTGCAGAAAACCATGTAAATCTTTGGCTCTAGGCATTTCAGACACTTGGAATTGAATCCTAATTTTGTCGGTATGCACCGAATGAACTTTAAGACTGCAGTGAATGAAACAGGAAGGAGAGATATTACAACAACTGTTACTACTACCACTGCTATTATTATTACTACTACTACTACTACTACTACTACTACTACTACTACTACTACTACCACCACCGCCGACGCCGCCACTACTACTACTACTACTACTACTACTACTACTATTACAACAACCACCACCACAACCACCACCACCGACGCCGCCACCACCGACGCCGCCACCACGACCACGACCACGATGACCACCACTACTACTACTACTACTACTACTACTACTACTACTACTACAGCCTATTCAAAAGCTACACGAATTGGTCCATGGTAAATGCCAGCAAAAACCATCAATTACACGTAGAAATTGCTATGATAATGCTACCCCCATTGAGAACAACAAAAATTGTAATTTACGTAGACATGAAAACTAAGTCCTCTTCTACTGGTAACATGCAAAGTTTTAATGTGCAAACTTCCTGCTTGTATATTAGTGGCGTAATTGACACGGAATGGCCACGGGATTAGCACTAACCAAAGATATAATCAGACCATCGGCTCTAACAGTTTTGTCGTTAACCATTGAAAGCCGTGATGTTTTATGGAAACAGAAATAGCAAGTTGTGATATTTCTGTATTTCTCGAGGGACTAGATAATGGAAATAAAGCGATAAAGCTCCATTTATTAACTCTGGGCAATTATTGGTTAAAAATATTGATTGCATGGTTCTAAAGTATCGAAAACATAAAAAGACGAGCTAAAGAGGGATCGTTTAAGCAGTGGCAACACTTCTAGAAATAGCAGCTGAATCTCGAGAATTGATCCATCGTGCGTATCTACTTAAGTACGTATGTATATAATGTATGCAGGTATGTATGTATTGGTATATATGTATATGTGTATGTATGTATGTATGTATGTATGTATGTATCTATCTATCTATCTATCTATCTATCTATCTATCTATCTATCTCTCTCTCTCTCTCTCTCTCTATATATATATATATATATATATATATATATATATATAGGAAAATGTAAAAAAGCCAGAATGCTGAACTGGGAGCATAATTTAATTAAGATTTTTTCTAACCGGTTTTCATTGCGATGAAGCAAATTATCAAGAAGGAGAATGAAAATGTTTTTTTACAAAGAAGTACAAAAAAGTACAAAATGAAGAAAATAATATATAAAACAATAATATATAAAAAAAATAAATATACCCATACATTATATTGTCTTTGAGCTTTTGTAGTTCAATAGTAGTTCATGTATAAATTGGTAGGAAAAATAAGGATGCATGAGAGTTGAGTTTTGTTAGGTTTAAAAAAAGGGTTAAAAGTTTGTGTTAAGCAGGAAATGTGGTGTCAAAACAGGAAGTGTGTGTAAGGGGAGACAAGTGTTTTTAGTTAGAGTTATGAACTCTTTTTTTCAAAACAGGAAGTTTGTGTCTGTTCATAGAGAAATAAGGTCACTGAGGTGTGTGTGTGTTAAGAAATGGTTGGAATTTCTCTATGAAAAGATTCTCCTTGTTGATTCTTTCTTGTGTGGAGATTCTGTCTTTACATTGATAGAAAGGGAATATAATGAATTTAGGGATTTTGTTTCTGGCGCAAGAGTCTATGTGGCCACTGAGTGGAATTTGGCGGTATTGAGGGAGGTTTATTTGTTCCTTATGGACAGCTACTCTTCTACGTAATGGGAGGCTCGTCTGTCCGATATAGAAGTTTTGGCAACCTGCGCAAGTAAGGACATAAATGAGGTTACTCGAGGAACAAGAGAAATTGGTTTTAATTTTAAACTTTGTTCCTCGTTTGAAGGTAAATTCAGAGCCTTCAATTAGGTAAGGGCAGGTGCCACAATTAGGGCGTGCACATTTTTTAACTGATGGGGGTGGAAGTGGTGTATGTAGTTTGGAATTGGTTAATAATGTTTTCAAAGATTTGTGTTGCCTTTTGCATTTAAGGACGTTGTGTGTATTAATGATATTGTTCATTTTCGGGTCTGTGGTGAGTAAGGGGAGGTTTTGTTTAATTGTGGTGAATGCTTCGATGTTATTGGGGTTATGGGTGGAGATGTATGGAAGTATTTTGGGGTTGGGTGTGTTATTATGTTGGTTGGTTTTTAGTGTGTTTTTGTCAAGTTCCTTGGCACGTTTTATTCCAAGATCTATGAGTGTGGAGGGATATTGGCGTTGTAACAGTGTTTTTTTGAGATCTTGTAAGCGTGTTTCTCGAGTGGTAGGGTCAGAGACAATGGTGCAAATTCTTTTAGCTAAATTAAAGGGGATATTTATCTTGGTGTGTTTTGGGTGGCATGAGCTAAAAAGGAGGTATTGTTGTGAGTCTGTAGGTTTGTGGTAGATGTCGGTTGTGATTTGGTTATTAGGTGTTTTTATGATTAAGAGATCAAGAAAAGGGAGATGATGTTTGCTGAATTCCATAGTGTATATATATATATATATACACACACCGTTAAAGCAACCATGTTAACAGTCTTAGGTATAGTTACAAACAATTTGAATGCTCGTTCGAGGACGTTCGATATTGGCATACATTACCTGATGACTCAACAAAAAAACAACTGTTCGTTTTGCACAGAAAGGATTATTAAAAAGGGGCTAAAAAACTGAAGCTTGAAACAGTTCATATCGATGCAGCATGACATCTTGCAACTCGATAACGACAGAACGATAACGAGAGGCTATATAAACATAGCAGCAGCAGCAGCAGCAGGAGGAACAACAGCGACAACGTCAACGCTACCACCATCACCAAAACAACCAAAATCTCTAGTAATAATTCCGGAAAAGTAGAGGCGCAATGGCCTAGTGGTTAGGGCAGCGGACTCGCGGTCATAGAATCGCGGTTTCGATTGCCAGACCGGGCGTTGTGAGTGTTTATTGAGCGAAAACACCTAAAACTCTAGGATGCTCCGGCAGGGGATGGTGGTGAACCCTGCTGTACTCTTCCACCACAACTTTCTCTCACTCTTTCTTCCTGTTTCTGTTGTACCTGTATTTCAAAGGGCCAGCCTTGTCACACTGTGTCACGCTGATTATCCCCGAGAACTACGATAAGGGTATACGTATCTGCGGAGTGCTCAGCCACTTTCACGTTAATTTCACGAGCAGGCTGTTCCGCTGAATGGATCAACTGGGACCTTCGTCGTCGTAACAGACTGTGTGCCACGATTCCGGAAAACTTAATACTAACATTTCGATGTTGTATCTGTCTGACACGTAACTAGATATAAGGTCGTAATAACGAAACTGAAGCAATCGTGGAGGGAACAGTCATTTTAGCAACAACAGAACAACAGACATTTGTCATTCACTTATGAAGTGTTCAAGTCTTCTTTTCACTTCTGCAACCTTTAACCGAAAGAGTTCGCAACTTGGTGACAGATGTGCGATGACACTTATCGAAATTATTATCACACAGCTTTAGATATGCAGTGAATATCTAAGTTCCTGCTTAATTTTGCATGGCTAAAATAGATCTTCCACGTTTCAACAAATATAGCAAAATCTACAGCAGCATTTCCTGCAAAAACAACAGCTGTATTTGATCTCAGGTGGCAAGATATAATTTCGTCATGATGAATTTTGGAGAAGATAAGAAATAGTTGTTGGACGCCTTCTTTTCTGTTTTAACAGATTCCATTTTCAAAGTCATCCATCGAAAGAATATCTTATCAGCTAATTCCGCCTCTCCTTACATTCTTCCCATCATCATCATTATCATCATCATCATCATCATCATCATCATCATCATCATCCTCATCATCACCACCACCACCACCACTTTTATCATCATGAGATATTCGAAAACATGTATCAGTCTTATACAAATATAGGTATTAATATTGTCGGTGAAGAATTGTGAAGTTACGTTAGTGAAGAGAGAGAGATAGATAGAGAGAGAGAGAGAGAGAGAGAGAGAGGGAGAGAGAGAGAGAGAGAGAGAGAGAGAGAGAGAGATGTAGGGAGTTAGGGAGGCGAAATGATGCATAGAGAAGTAGCAAGAGAGAGGCTTAGATAATAATAAGTTGGCTTAACTAAAACCATCGTCGTGGTTGATGTGGTGGTGGTGGTGGTGGTGATGGTCATTATCATCATCATCATCATCATCATCATCATCATATGAATATAACTGATGTATTGTACGCAAAACATTTTCCGTAATCATAATTTTACAGTTGTTACATCTTATAATCTTAAAGCTGTCATCTAACTGTTTTGATGTATGTATGTATGCATGTATATTCCCGTGTGTATATCTATATATGTGTGTGATGAATGTATTTCTATACATTTCTGTGTGTTACAAAAGAATGGAATAATTATCGTTAGATAAACATTTCTGCCTGTGTTTGAGTTTTTACCAGTTTCATAAACCATTGACAAACTATCTTTACTAAAAGTAAATCAGTTAATCATATTAAAATAATATATCTGATTAGGATTTACTTTGTTGTATTCGTAATCTGAGAATTACTGCAATAATTCAGTAAAAGATGTTTCTGGTATATTTTGTCTCTGATTAAAATTCTACCAATCCTCTCACACCGATTCACACTCACCCTGATATTCCATATTCTCTATCGAACACGCACTGGCGTTTGAGCATTTTCTTAAATGGAAACAACTTGTCAGAAATTTGCTAAAAAAGACGAAGAAACGAATGACGGTTATCGATGTGTATAGATCTTATTTGCAATAATTTACAAAATATTAAACTACTATATATATATATATATATATATATATATATATATATATATATATATATATATATATATATATATGAGCCAAACTACCTGCACGCCAATGTATAATTTCCAAGAGCCACCAGCGATTTTCTGATGAACGTTAATCGAACATAATATGTTGAATTAGTCTTCATTAAGTATTTTGAGTAAGCCAATTCCCGATGCCATCAAGTCTAATGCCAAAAGAGCGACAAGGAAGAGTCAAACTCCATTGTACAACTTCTGATATAAGTTTTTGAATGTTAAGAATAAATCAGTCTAAAAATTCACCGGGTTCCATATTGTAGATTTCTGTCCTTTGGCAGCGCACGCATAACGGTAAACGATTTATCTACACCATTTGACAGAATCATCAGCTTCGATTTCGAAATTGTTATGAATGTAGAATGTCAATCCAAGTTCACGATATTTCCTACACGTATGACGGTAGGTGACTCCACTTATCCATGGGGAGCTACGACTGAGCTGAGGTCGGTGATTCCAACAGGTTATCAACGCTGAATAACATCAAAGCATAGAAAACACCCACAATATTCGACCCGTAGAGGAGAGATGTTGTGGCAGCCTCAAGTCATATTAATAACTTCACCATGGAAGAATCTTTTGCTGAAAAAATCTTTAAAAATCTTACCCTTATAGCTGTTACGACTAACCTAACAAGCGTTGACCTCCATATTACTCGACAGCTGTAATTAGAAACTTATTTACAGATTCCTTCAAAATAGTTTCTAAATTATCAACAGAAAGATTTAACTGGGTCGCATCCTACTATAATGAGGGACGAGAGAGAAGTGGTTGAACTGATAGGATAATTCATAAGGAGAATTGCTTCTGCATACTTGAAAATCCGAAACGTTAGAGAGAAGAGTAGTCTGGTATAATCCTACGTTCACCTTTGACCTTGCCATTAATCTTGCTTGAACTTCCTGAAGCTAATTATAAAAGTTTTCCTCATAGATATAGTAAACTCTCTAATTGTTATTAGGTCAAGGTTAGCTAATCATGGCTATATGATATTGTTCCCAATACTGCACGCTTCAATGAAACACACAAATGTCCACACAGTCTACATTCCACAGTCCAGTCTGTAATTTCTGAAGTCCTGTGAAATACCCATTGAATTGATCCTGTCTTTTGAAAGCTTTCCATTACAAAGCCACCCTCTTACCATCCAGTGGGATCTTCAGATACTTTGCAGACAAGACAGCCAATTACTCTAATGGAAGTAATTCACAATTTGTAAAATACTTGGGGTGAATCAACCCATCAGCCACTGATAATCTGGCTATGCTACCCTAAGCCAAGCTGGCACATGGAAAAATAGAATATTCGAGAAGGTGCTATAAAGTCCTTGGCTTTAAATGTATCGCAAAGGGCCTGGTTGGAGGCCCAAAATTCCGAGTTCTTTCACAAGGCTTAGGAAAATCTGGAGTTTCACTGCAATACGTGTGTGAATCTGAGTGGGGAAATTCCAACGTACTACGATAGAATCTGGTGAAGTACATTCAAATGTAACCGACTATCTACCCGTGTAGTAAGTGTTACCGTTGTTTATTAAAACGTATAGAATATGATTAACCTGACATCTCCTCTACTCCGTGTAACATTCACTGAAAGAACAGTTGTGTTGTTGAAATGTCACTCGTCACAGAATGCCAGCGTATTATGTGAAGTGGGTACCACTTAAAGAACGAAATCGATAACTGATATGAAACACTCAATGCGCAACCACAGAAACCATATTAAGTTTCTTTTAAGATCTCATAACCTCAAACTAGAAATGTTCTTATTGTGTACTGCTGTTACGAAAATTTAAGCGGCTGAGAGTTGAGCAAAACAGTAGCCTGTTGCACTTATTTGTTGTTTATGCTCTATGTGGCCGCCTATTATCATGGTCAATATAGATCGTTTTTCAAATTCATGTTCCCACTCTTCCTCCTAATGCCTTCTCGAAGATTTTTGAGCGTCTCAATATATCGCTTGCTATGGATACGTATCGATCAATATAGTATTGATTCAAATCCATATTTTTCTCTTCCCAACTCTGTTTTTCTTCTTGTATATATAAGTGTATTGGTGGTGTGAGTACATATACATACGTACACACACATACACACACGCAGAGATACATATAACATATTTACATACACGCTATTATATATATATATAAATATATATATATATATATATATATATATATATATATATATATATATATATATATATATATATATATATTAAATAGTGTGTATACATTTACATATATGTAGCTCTCCTTTCCTGAGCGTTCAATAACACAGTACTTTTACCACGTCATTGGGTTGTTGTTTTTTTCCTGCTTGTTCTTGTTTGGATTGATTATATATACATATATATATATATATATATATATATATATATATATATATATATATATATATATATATATATATATATATATATATATATATATATATATATATATATATATATATATATATATATATATATTTATATATTTATCAATGTGCGTGTGTTTAGCATATGAATTATGTGTGTGTGAATGTATTTTTTTGTAAGAGAATATATGTTTATATAAGACAGAAAAACCCAGTGCCCATTATTATTGGTTTGGAATATTCAGTTATATTGTTTAGTTTCCCGGAGGGTACGATTACACAATGAATACTTGCTGATTTTGAAGTTTGTCTCCTCCCACTATTCTTTCGTTTAATCACATATAATACTGGACCCAGTCATTTTTGCTTCAGATACTTGACCGATATACTGATTTATCGAGAGATAAATGTAAAATACAAGTAATCGATAAGTCTGCTCTGTATAAAAAAGAAAAAAAAAACTACCAGGCTGATCAAGGACCTTTTCATCATTACTTGGCTTTGATATATTGCCTAAATATTAATTACTGCCATATTATTCAAAGAGAAACCCTCCTTTCCCTTCAGTCGTTTTCTTTATTTATTCTCCGGTTAAATTAATAAATACGTAAATAAATTTAAAAAAAACAAAAAGAAAAGATAAAGAGAAATAAATAGTAAACTACTAAAAAAATAAAGCATTTTCAATCTGGCACAAGACAGCTTAATCAACTCTGGGCTACAGGATGTCTGAATTAATCTAAAAACGGATTAAATTACGTTTCATATATTTTACCAGATGAACGTATTTGTTTTGTTTATTTATATATTTTGCTTGTCGTTTGTTTTTGAATGTGAATGGGTATATTAATAAGAGTTACGACTAGTTGAATCGATATGTATATGGATTACTGACTAATAAATGATGTTGGTTCGTATCGGACCACTGACAAAGGCCAGTGTCCCTAAAAAAGATATTCGATAACCAACAAGTCAGAAACAGTGCACATAGCTGCTGCTGTGGCATTGATGTTAGCTGTATCCTTTTGTGCAATTCCTAATAGTTTTGAAGAAGCTGCAATTAACCTTTAAGTAGAGGGAAGTGGCCATTAATGGGTGATAGACGAATATTTCATTCTTCTCTTCAGAATGGATCACTTGGTGTTCTGTTTGACCTTCCGCTGGTTGATATCAATATGGAAAAATATAAAGCAATAACCGACACGTGGACGCATAACTTACTAGAAACAGCAGACATTTTTTCTAAAAGCATGCTTTACCCTCCTGTGAATCCAGAAAGATTATATACCAATGAAAAGACGTAATGTTCACTGCTACTATCGACCTCCATTGAAGGCCAACAACACAAGAAGAAAAGCAGGTTAGCTAACGAGGGAGCATTCCGCTGTAGAAGGGCTTCGTTATCTTTTGTTATTCTGCCAACAAAAAGATTTCTATCAGCATCCCTCAATTTTGTCCCTTACCCAAATCTGACATGAATAAGTTTCTGTATATGTGCTTCTTCATCATCCGTCTCTACATTAGTGACCTTCAAATTGCCATACAATACAACGACCTTTTGTAAGCAGATGATACACTCTCGTCTGCGCATACATCTTTTAAACCTTCTTCAGTCATACATCATCCACGCGCAACGGAGACACCTAATGCAAAACACACACCAATGAAATGAAATTGGAAATTAGGTGAATGGGAATAGTCTCACTTTTAATAGTAGGTCCTCAGACACATATGATGCTCATATCAAGAATATATCATCACCCATTAAATATACGCAGCGTGCCACGAACGCATTTCCGATAGCACCGAATGTCGTATCACACAGTCAATGAAGACATCATCTAACGAAAGCACATACGTAAAATTTCAAGGACCGCATCCCAACAATTGACTCTTCTCCAACAATTAGTGAAGCTCTACAAAACTCGGGTGTCTCCGACAAATAACACTGCTCCACTTGATGATGCCTGCTGCTCTACACAATCAGACCTCCTAAATTGAAACCGAAAGACTAACACAGACTATTTGGCACAAAGTCACTCATTCGCACGCACCAAGTTCTGGTGCAGTTACAGATTGATTCCTCTCTTTCTATCATATCCACCGCTCCCATAATAACCTGTACTCCTTAGAGGTGGCAGACCTCGTGTTATCTAGATTCAAATGTCCTCGGCCATTCGATTTACATCTACTTTTGGAGATATTGTCTTACAATAACCCAAGAATAGTAATACTTACAGTGGGGCTTTAGAGGCCATCGTTACTGTCACTTCATCTTCAGATAACAAGTATAAAGAATATATGTGTATCCCCCATAGGGATATTCAAAATTGCACTCTGTCAATTTGGGGAAACACTTTCAAGCGGTTGCTATAACTGTTCTATTTCGCTGCCAAACGTCCAAAAAGTCATACAATACTTTCCTACGAAAACGTGGAATTTTGTGATACTGAATAAAGGATAGATATGTCACAGCTGATACACCTTTTCGTTATAATTCCATAGGATAAGGGCTGACTTGAGGGCTACAAAATATGAATGTGGTATCTGGATTGTAAGATTAAAAGAATATATATTTTGTACTGTACAATGAGGTACGGTAGGTGAGTGGTGCTTGAGAGGATGCCTGATTTTGGAAACGGATTTATTACAAACCTGGAATTGTTGCTGAATCAACAGAAAGGGCGCCCAATAGACACAGGAGTTCAGTGTGTATGTAATTGTGGCGTGTTGCTAATTCTTTCCCAATATTTCATAGTGCCATTTGGAGACGTGATCTACAATGTTCCTACGTAGCGTGACATCAGGAAATATAGCATGTGGAAGGCAGAGACGACAGATTTCAGTGAGTCGCATACTTCCAGCGGTATTACATCTCTATGGTAAGATAGTTTCTTTACTCGGAAGCAACCAATATATATATATATATATATATATATATATATATATATATATATATATATATATATATATATATATATATATATATATATATATATATATATATATATATATATATATATATATATATATATATATATATATATATATATATATATTTGGACACACTGCACTAAGAATCATTATCTGCAACGAACTTCTGTAGTCTCCAGTCTTACGCTGTGTGTCTTTGCCTTATATTAGGAGGTAAAAATTTCCAAAATACATCATGTGATATAAGCTATTCATTTGTACGATATCTGTGAGCCTGAAAGTGTGAAGCTATTAAAATGCCAATTACGTATAATCAGATCCCTACAATAATCACTGATTGTACGGTAAAATGAATATGTTCAGATTTTGCAGTGAAAACTTTTGGAACATCCACAAAGATCTTTCTCTTTCATCTATGTGTCATACACAAAATTACTCGAGTAGAGTGCCACCTTAGTGGACAGTAAAGTTCTGTAAACATCAAAGCCGAACTTGACAATGACGTCGATACAGTTCTTTCCACTGCAGTCTGAGTTCATGATAAAATAAGGATTGACCATTAATGCACAACGTATTTATAAATTGCAGTAATGCAATAAAGTGAAAGGAAGGCGAATCACAATTTTTCAATAATCACCCCTGCTTTATGAAAACTTATAACCAGAGTTATTTAAAATAAGGATCAATACATAGAGTAAACTACTGTCACTGAGATATTTCAATGAAATAATAGATTTAAATATGGCGTCAATTGAATCATATTCTTATTCCGGTGGTTTGGCAGGTTTTTATTAAAAGAGTCCTTTTTATAAGTAACCACCAATGAGGTGTTTCTGAGAAGTTATTTTTTATTACTGACTTTGCGTTCAACACAACTTCATATGTTCTGAAAATACATACGTATATATATATATGTGTAAGTGTTGTTCCAATTCATATTTAATAGAGTCTTTAGATTGGAACAAAGCATTTTAATGCGATCATCTCGCTAGAGAAAATGTAAAGTTCAGTAGGGTATAAGCGTCACACCGATTCATGATCGGTCTTCTCAGAAAATGAGGCCCCACGGTGATTCGAAAAAAAATCGATTTTATATTTTTTATTTCTAGATAAAGTGACTCGGTGCCAAAGAAAAGAGAAATGACTGTTTTGTTGATTCGGATAAAAAAAAAATTCGTTTAATATAAATTCTATATATGTATGTCTGTATGCAGATACACACACAAGTACGTATATATGTAACACATGTATGGACATGTATATGAGAATGATTTGGACACACACACACACACACACACACTATTGCTCTCGCGTGCGCACAAACACGTGCTTTCACAATGCTATTTCTTTCTATAACCTCGCAAAAACAACAAAGAAAAAAACTGACCGCCTCTATACACTATATAAAACACAATTTCTTGCTGAATGATAAACCTGATATGTAAAACTCTGACCGGCCGCCTGCTCACGCCCCCTTCGTACCGACCGAATTTACAACCTGAGTAGTTAATCACGTGAGTGGTATCAATGGAAAACCTCAAACTTGCCGATCCTCAACTGATTCTTTCTACTAGATGTCATAGGTTTATATGAAAGCTCTCAGGCATACATTATTAACCAAAACCAATGCTAAAATCAAAAATAGCTCACGAACCGGAACCATACTTTAGAACTCTATTCTTTACCACGAGGAGATCTGGTAAGCATTCTTCGAGATTACTGTTATTTTATTACTTTTTTACTCCGAACTCTCCGTTCCCATCAATATTATCGATAATGACTGCGGAGGAAGGATGCCAAAAAATGTTGATTTATCTCGGATATTTCTTTTCTTTATCCAAATCACAAAGATACATGGATTCTGTTTTTCATAACATTAAGCAGTTACGAGCCAAATTTTCCACTTGAGTGATCACTTGTCTGTTTCAAGTAGCTTCTCTTGCTATATTGAAGAAACTAAGTACGAAAAGCCAATGAATAGCTCATCCAACTCTTAGCACTGCTCTAGGTTAGAATGGCGATTTATACCAGTCTTGGCACCTGGTCTCAGCTAGGAAGACTCTATTCGGATTGCTAATCCATGTCTACTTGTCCAACTCATCAATTCATTCTTCTAGCATATGCTTTTATTTAATTGTGGCTGTGTGGTAAGAAGCGACGATGTGTATTGTCGTTATGGTGGAGATACAGCAAAGCAGTAAGAGTATATGTTTCTAATGAAAAACAAATATGTTTTTTTTATCTTATTTGTTTCAGTGATGCTGGGGCACCGCTGGAGCATGGTGGAGCACCGCCTTTAGTCGAGCAAATCAACCCCAGGAATTATTCTTTGTAAGCCGAACCGCTAAGTTACGGAGACGTAAACACACAAGCATCAGTTGTCAAGCGATGTTGTGGGGACAAGCACAGACACACAAACATACATACATACATACATACAAATATATATATATATATATATATATATATATATATATATATATATATATATATATATATATATATATATATATACGATGGGCTTCTTTCAGTTTCCGTCTACCAAATCCACTCACAAGGCTTTGGTCGGCCCGAGGCTATAGTAGAAGACACTTGCCCAAGGTGCCACGCAGTGGGACTGAATCCGGAACCATGTGGTTGGTAAGCAAACTACTTACCACACAGCCACTCTTTCAATCTGAGTAGTTTATCTCACTGAATTAGAAATTCTGAGAACAGAAAAGCAGATGATGAAGGCTAAAAATAAAAGCAGTAACCGGTTGACTTTCACTTGAATATGACACAAGCATTCTTGTTTCTAAGTAACATTAAGACGGCTACAGCCAGAAATACCATGAGGGTGCAATATCCTAATTAATACCACTTGATACAAATATTCCACCATGATATGTCACACGACGTAGGTCAGACACGAATTGCTGTCAATAAATCTACCAAATCATCATAGTCTTTGGAAATAAGCCAATTTCAGAAGAATGTATTCTGTAATTTTGCTCATAATTTAGAGCAAATTATAGTCTGTCTGTTAAAAAGTGACTTGTATTAAAATGACACACTTGCGAATGAAATGGTGCGCTAATATGTTTTGCTTTTAAAATTCTGTGTTAGAATTTTATGTTGAAATATTTTAAATTATATCTTTGCTGTATTGTTGTCCACGTAATAAAAAAAATATATTGTCTTACATACTTTTGAACAAAAATGTCATTGTCAAAAAGTTAGAGTAATTTTCACTCTCGTAAAAACAACACATGATATATATGCTACGTGGTATAAGAAATATGCTACAAGATATATATGTGTGTGTGTGTGTGTGTGTGTGTGTGTGTGTGTGTGTGTGTGTGTGTTTGTGTGTGCGTATATATATATCTACATGTGTATGTATGTATGCATGTGTGTGTGAGTGTGTGTATGCCACAGCCACGACTCTGGAGCCAGATTAAGCTAATTGTTTTAGCTCACTGTGTTGTTATGTGCTTACCGCCTATAAATTCATACACCTGGACGCAGTGAAACAACACGTATGTGATTGCTGTGGAAAGTAAAAGTTACACGTGCACACGGTTGGTGGCCATGTCATCCGAGAAGACAGGAGCAATGTAAATTGAAGTGTCTTGTCTCAAGGAACCGAACCCACAGCCTTGTGATAATTTGAGTTACGGGGACGTAAACACACCATCATCGGTTTTCAAGCGATGCTGGGGGGGGCAGAAACACGGTCACACAAACATACACACGCACGTGCACGCGCGCACACACACACACACACAGACACACACACACACACACATATATATACGACGGGCTTCTTTCTGTTTCCGCGTACCAAATCCAATCACAAGGCTTTGATTGGCCCGAGGCTATAGTGGAAGACACTTGCCCAAGGTGCCACGCAGTGGGACTGAAATCGGAACCATGTCGTTGGTAAGTAAGCTACTTACTATACAGTCACTCCTGCGCCAATGTCCCAATATTTCGAAATTTCATAGATTACTACAGCTGCTTACAATCACTGCTGAAATAGGAATTTTATTGCCGAGAAAATCAGTATTTAATATATAAGAATACGTAAATGAAATGAAATGGAATGAGGAAACCATTTTATTGGCATCTAAAATTGATATAATGTTGATCAATGAAAACGGCTTCTTATTATAGAGCTTTTGAGGGAGAATTGATTGCTATTTCTGTTAAATGAAGCTGTGGCCTAAACCAGGAGAATACGAATTTCCAACCGATCCCGCCGAATCATTAAAAAATGTTGTTTAATGTACTACTTTATAGCAGAGATACACATATTTATCTACAGGGATTAACACATACTTTAAGAAATTATTATTTCATATATTTAATTGTTTATGTCATGATTTTATTTACTCCATGTACCCAAACCTTGTGGACACCCTGTATAATGCTTCGTTCATGGTTTAAAATGTCCTACAAAGACTTAGTACGGTACAGGGAAGAAGATATGCACCACCACTTCTGCAATTTCGTATCCCAGTCAGTCGAACATTTAATCTTCTAGTGGTAAAAATAAATCCTCTAAAATGTAGAGAGAAGCAATAGCAGCGCCAACACAGCTTTGTCTTTTGTAATTATTTGTCCAACAGTTTTTTTTTTCTGCAAGGACAGACAGTTCTGTAGATAGAATTTCTACACTAGCTTCTTAAATAAGCTATAAATCTGACATCAGCTCACACCAGCAACCAACTGATATATCTGTTATTAGCTTTATTTCTTTAATTGACAGATTTCACCGACTTTGCTGACCAGTCACTTAAGCTTGTCAGCAATAACTATGTTTATTTTGATGTCATAGGAATAAAGAGTAACTTTTCAACATTACTTCTTGAATTTACCTCGATGTTTGTCAGCTTCAAAGCATTTCTCGGTACTTGGTTCCTCTGTTGATATATTTCGAGATTTAAGTGGCATTCGGTCTGGTTATTTTTAGATAGTGTTTAACGCTAGAGAGAGAAACGATGCAAGAGGGAGACAGATATAGAAATTATGTCAGTTTAGGTGACAGAGAAGGACGAATGAAGTCAAATAAAATGATAACTGATTAAATTAATTCTCGCCGAAGGTAACGTAAAGTTAAAAGAGTCCGTAGAGTGTGTAACGTTTTCTTAAGCTACACTCAGTCTATATTTTTGATGTTTAACCCTCGCTACTGCAGTTGCCATTGTTAATAGACAATGCGTGAAATGCGAAGCGACCACTTTAAGACCGTGGAATGCAGTGTATATGTTAGATTAACTATCGAATTTTATCTTGTAATTCTTAGCACATAGTCGATTTTAATATAAACTTAATAAAAGAGACAGAAGTGAGATGTAGAGAGAGAGATAGTAAAAATACTGAAAATGTGTGGGAGGAAGGGAAGAAGGAATGGTAGGCAGAGAAATTAAATATTGTGTTAGTGAAATTAAACGAAACACTGCGACGAAAAAATACATCGTTAGTAGTCCTGTTTCTTTGACTAACATCATTATTATACTCTTCACCGTCATCACCATTTTCCCGTTGCACAGTATTTCAAATATGCATATATAAACAGCAATGAATTAAAGATTTTACTAAAACTTCTAACAGGAAGCTTAGCCGAGAAAATGTTTACTGAATTCATATTGGCCTCCTAACAGCACTAGACTGATCCAGGAGCATATTGCATATTCTTGACCAAATATTAGAGAAAAATAGTAACACCACCACCACCACCACCACAGAAAATAATAATCCTTTCTACTATAGGCACAAGGGTTGAAATTTATCGGCCCCTAAAGAATGAAAGGCAAATTCGACCTCGGCAGAATTTGAACTCGGAACGTAGCGACAGGCGAAATACTGCTAAGCATTTCGCCTGTGCGCTAACGTTTCTGCCAGCTCGCCGCCTTTTCCTATAATTAATAATAATGGTGTCATAAGGCGGAGAACTGGCAGAAACGTTAGCGCACAGGCGAAATGCTTAGCAGTATTTCAGTGCACAACTGGTACATATTTTATCGACCCACGATAAAATAACATTTGACCTCAGCGGAATTTGAGCTCAGAACCTAAAGAGTCACGGAGTATTTTTTCTGACACGCTGACGTTTCTGCCAGCTTGTCACCTTGCTGATACTAGTAGCTGAAATTTGTAAATTAACGAGGCTACCTTTAAATAACCTCGAAGTGAAGTTAGAGCAGTAAAGACAGTTGTGTAGAAAAGAATAAATTCACGTTTTTAGAACCACTTTAATCATGATTGGTCAAATGTTTTATGGTCACAATCAATGCAGTTTTTACAAACCTGGGGACCTGCTATATCAGGTGCTACATTCTCCAATGATTTAAAGGAAAAACACTCAATAAAATTAGAATAATTGAACTGAATCAAAAATAAATCCTACAATAAGCAATTTTCTAAAAAAAAAAGTTAGCTTTGTTTGTCTATGAAGAATTAGATATCTGTGTTTAGTCTACGAAACAAAAATACAATTGAAAACAGAATATGTTCGTTGACTACAATGGCAAATATATACATCATTAGGGAGTTACAAGGTTTAGGTGTTAGAATTTAGCATTTGGGATGAGAAAATAGGGTCAGTGTTGGTGTAAAGCTTTAAGGGTTATTATTTAGAAGTGTTAAAATCACGACGAAGAATTTTGACAATTTTCTATTTGAAATTACTTTCCTTGAAAATGCCTTTTCTTCACGAGTTTTCACATGATAGCTAAACTATTCCTTTCGTTTCATTGTTTCTGAATTCTGCTCTTTCTTGAGTGCTTCAGGTAAGACCAACTAGCTTTTGTCTTCGATGAAATAATTTCAATTTAGTGCTCGAACGGGATTTTGTTTCCTTTTAACTGTTGTAATAGTGTATTTTTGTACCTTACTGGAAATGTTAGCAATGAGCATATAGAATTTAATTCTACTGTGGGAGTAACATGATGAATATAACATCGAGTAAGAAGGGATGAAAAATCAGGTAGAATTAGAGACAATAATACCATGACATAGTTATGCAAATCTCTCCCATTCAAACGCAGACCCCCACCTTCCTTTCAAAACGCAGACCTCTCTTATTCAAAACGCAGACCACTCCCAATCAAAACACAGACGTCCCCCGTTTAAAGGAGAGGATTCAAGGATCAATAAAGAGTGGAGTAGTTACGATGTGTTTTGTAAAAAGGAAAATATAAGAGGGTGATCTAATGAAACAAGAAAACTCTGTGTGTGTGTGAGAGAGAGAGAGAGAGAGAGAGAGAGAGAGAATTAGAGAGAAATAATTTCGGTGAAATTGTGGGTGTACGTGTCTTATAACATCAACACTTAAAGCGTAATCTGTATTCTCTTGTGATTTCAAACATTTTCTTTAACTTTTCAGATTTCCTCCACCAAACACTCCAACGCGAGTTTGGCTCTAAATCAGCTCTCCTGCAGAGAAGATTAGATTCTTTTGTAAAAAGGTCTACGTTGGTTAATACTGAGATAGATCACTGTACCGTTTTCTTCAAATGTTTTACATTGTTTAAATAATCTGTAAGGCTATACGCCGTGTATTACGTAAATATAAATATATATATATATATATATATATATATATATATATATATATATATATATATATATATATATATATATATATATATATATATATATATATATTAAGATGCATGTATATATAAATATATATTTGTATATATATATATATCTATATACATACACACTAGGTTGAGTTCCTTCATCGCTATGTTAACAGAAATAAAAAAACAACTGTAAAAATAGTTTAGATGTGACAAAAAAACCCCTTGTTTTACAACTTGGTTGCTGTACAAAGTAATACTTCTGGGGTTTCGTTATTTCCTGTAAGAAGGAAAAAGGGCATTTTTGATTTGTGTAAATCTGCAAGTGATATGATTGCTGACTGATGTATGTTTTTTGTCCGTGCTATGAATAACATTTGATAGCATGAGATAAGATCAACCTGATAAAGATGCATTCATCACCCCACCCACACACATATATGTATGTATACATAATATACGCGCACATATATACATACACTCACACACATATATAGTTATATACATATGCATATATATATAAACATATATATGTATGTATATAATATATATATATATATATATATATATATACATGCATATGTGGGTACAGGACGTTACCAACGGTTCAAACAACATGAAATACATAAACAGCGAGAAAGAATGTGCGTGTAAGTATGTATGTATATATACATGTGTATATAAATATATATATATATGTATATATATATATACATATATATATATATACACACACACACACACACATATATATATATATATATATATACGGGGAGAGAGAGAGAGAGAGAGAGAGAGAGAGAGAGAGAGAGAGAGAGAGAGGTACACATGTATAGATACGTAGCTGTGGTGGTATAAACGGAAGAAAGAGAACTCAATACCGCTAGCTGAACATTAATTTTTACATGTATTGCTAATGACTTCATGTAGCAGGAGAGTATGTGCGCGTGTGTACGTGAGTTTGCGCGAGCGTGTATGCATTACACACACACTCACACACACACACACACACACACACACACACACACACACACACACACACACACACAAACACACACCCGCACACACAATCGCACACATATATTAGACAGAAAGAAAGAAAGAAAACAGAAAGGAAACGAAGAGTGGAGAGGATCTGAAAATGACTAACAATGACCAACATCGTATTGAATCAATAGGGCTTAGAAATCAGGAGATTTGTGTTTGCTGGAAAATAGATGACATTATGCCGCTATGGTTATCTTTCTTATTCCAGCGATGTACAATTTTAGCAATAAAATTGGGCGGTGCGTGTTTTGTCAGGTGTTGATAGGGTGGGCCTATATTTACAAATGGCAGGCTTCACTGGAAGATATATGGTAGGAAATAGAAATTGCACAGATAATAGTAAAAATAAATATATAGCATGAAGTACTTTTTATGTCTTCCCTGTTTTGCTATGGCGTAATACACACAGCTTATCTCACAGACAAAGAACGGAGCTGATGTGTGATGGCGATGGCGAAAGGAAACACCGATTGAGAATTCCGATGGTCATGTGTTAATATGTTAGATTTTGCAATCTGTAACATATAAAGTTAGAAATATCAATGCATACATACATCTTTATATAAAGATACATATCTATGTTCCCCTCTATTTAATTTTTCTTTCTTCCTTCCCACCTTTCTATATATCTTTGTTTCTCTCACTTGTCTGTCTGTCTATCTAACGTTATATATATATATATTTTTATATATATATATATATATATATATATATATATATATATATATATATGCATGTATACATATACACATACACTCAAATTCACATACTCTGCGAATATATTCAACTATCATAAGTTTGCTCATATATGCAGGCATACTAATGTAACAATATGTGTATATATATATATATATACACGCACAAACAAACACACACACATACACACACACCACACATAGGAGATGTCCCCACCAAATTGTTATCATTTCGGAATCTTATAATATACCGGATTCTCGCTCAAATGATCTCAAATTTTAAAATCTGTAAAACTTAATTTGCGATCGGGTATGCCAGTGATAATCTTTTCTACTTTAGGCACAAGGCCCGAATTTTTTGGGGAGTGGGGGCCAGTCAATTAGACCGAAACCAATACACAGCTGGTACTTAATTTATTGACCCCGAAAGGAATTAGGCAATGTCGACCTCGGCGGAAATATATAAATTGTTTCAGTTTTAAATGGTAAAATTTTATAGTGTAGTACTCCAGAGGTGCATATCTTCTCAAGAGAAGGTTATGGACTAAGCATTTCGGATATTCTATATAACGTTATATATATATATTTGAATACTATAACTCCGTGTTAATCTAAATTTCACACCAACCCAGTATTGCCAGCCCGCTTTGAAAACAATTCATTTAAAATTTTAATTGAATACATTAAATCCCTAATTGAATCTTTATGCTTAAAATTTTTAAATATAAAGAATTCAGTCGATTGTAATTATGTACAATTCCAATAAACATAAGCAAAGCTGATTACTGCTCCAAGCGAACTTACATAAACGCATGCGTACATGTATAAGGAGAGACAGACATATGCGTATATACATATTTACGCACTTACACACACATACATATCATATTAAATGTAAGATCAAGTGCTTCTTCTGTTCTACATTTTCCTGATGTAGAGTCAAAGAAGTTTCATTATTAATAAATCTATCACTCGTTTTTAATTTCTAGAAAGTATCAACTGCTTCAACTGGAATTTCATATCATTTTCTGGATATTCGCGTGACTTGGAAATGTATGTATGTATGTATGTATGTATGTATGTATGTATGTATGTATGCATGTATGTATGTATATATGTATGTATATATGTATGTATGTATGTATGTATGTATGTATATATTTTATCTCTCTGTTTGTGTGATTTTGTGCAAGCATGCACGTGCATTTTTATGTAAACACACACATACACGAAAATTTTAATTTTTAAAGGTTAAAAGGTTTAACACGAATAAACTTACATTAACACTTTGAAAATATACTTTGAGAAATTTATCAGGTATAAAAACCAGTACGTATATAAAATTCTATAAAAAATATGCTACCGATTAAAATCACAATTTAAGCATGCTGAAATAAAAGGAGAAATAACTTGAAATGATCTAAATTATTAAATGTGTCTTTTGTCATATCAGTTCTGGAACTTCACTAGCACATCCGCTCTCTCGATCACCAATATTGCAACAATAGCTAATACTAAAACTCATATTACGAGTAATAATATTATATATAACACTTACAATACCCTAGAATATAGCAAATAGGAGGGATATATATATATATATATATATATATATATATATATATATATATATATATATATATATATATATATATATATATATATATATATATATATATGATATATATATATGATATATATATATATGACAGATCCAGTGATAACACAGCAACAGCCATTTTACAAAAGATCATATAGGCCCTATATTATAGGGAATGGACGCAACTGTAAAATACGTTGTAACTGTGCCTACATCGGTACAACTTTCAATTTTGTGCTCCTTTAAATATGGCAAACAGAATAAATCTTCAAAACTTTCCAATTTCTTCACAAATGTAAATGTAGTGCTTTGAATTACTCAACTTAAGTGTCTGCCACATAAAATAGAAGTACTTCATAAGCCTACTTACTTAATTTAATTTAATTTAAACCGTAACACATCACTTTATTCGTCATCTTTCATTTGACTATCACTTAATATATCTATCTGATATCTTTATTCACTTCACCAGTTCTAAATGAATTATTTACTCGAACTCTCTACAATTCCATATTACCTAATTCGTAATTCTACAATCCATTCTGATTGTAATTACAACGACTTAATTAAATATTATTCTCTAGCGCTCACTTAACATATTTTAGTAACCACTTTAGATATTCTGTGATGATAGACTAACTTAAAGATCTGTTTGATCCTACTCCTTAGCTACTCTTAACTACACTCATAATATTCACTGAAATTAACAATTTTAAACATTATTTCCTTATTGTTAAAATAAATAATTTCCTTATTTTGGCAACTATCAGGAAACACACATTTACGGCGCTCTCGGATCCCATTGTAGCTTCATGGTTTTCAATCTTAGAGTACAATTGCTTCTAGAATTTCCGGCATCTACCCCCTATACATAACCCTCTCCTTCCCACAATAATCGCACTGCCCTCCATAAATTAACTGCTGTAGAGACTTGATATCCTTTTTACTCGTACGTAATTCCTACCCTCATTGGCTCTCTGGATAACTGATGATTCTAATATCAAGGTGCGCGGCTTAGTGGTTGAAATATTCGGTTCGGGATCGTAAGGTCAGGAGTTCGATTGCCGGCGGTGTCTTGAGCAAGGCATTTTATTTCACGTTACTTCAGTCCACTCAGCTGGGGAAAATGAATCGTACCTGTATTGCAAACGATCAGCCTTTTCACACTCTGTGTTACAATGACTCTCTCTGAGAACTACATTAAGGCTACGCGTGTCTGTGAAACGTTCAGCCCCTTGCATGTTAATTTCACGAGAATGCTGTTCCATTGTTCGGATCAACTGGAACCCTCGTTTAATGATACTTGCCCATTTACTATCACCATCATACATATAGTTTTCCCCATACCACCCATGATCCTCACTGACTACCCATATAGGGACCGGTCATTCTTTTCTATCTATATTCCTCTATCACAAGAAATGTATGTATCTACGTATTCCTTGCGATCAGTCTTGGTTTCTCTCTATCTTCATCATTATTATTAACTTGCTTTCGCTGCCTCTATTAAAGATCTACTTCTTTCCTTCTCTAATGGTCTAGTAGATCGCTATTCTATGGACAGCTACCGTTCGTTCGCAGGTAGTAAAGTGTAGGTTTATGGAAATTCGGTTGCTACGTCTATGAGGTAGAGTAAGTACGCAGATTGAGTTGTGCATTATGTCCTTGAAGGTATAAGCGAGCGTACATAAACACAAACATTTGGTTATATTTGACTATCCATGTCAGCAAAAAGCAATAGAAAACCTCTCAAAGGAGAGTTAGATTAAAGTGAGGCAGAGAATAAAAATATCTGTGTGAGAATCATTAGACATTTTTACTAGCCATGCCATACTAAAACACATCCATTCTCTAGTTTTTAGGAAATTATTTATTATCTCATTGAATTCCTGTCGGTCTACTTGTTTCAAATAGTATTTATTATTATTATTTTTTCCGTGAAAGATGATTTTTTCTTTTAGTTTCCTAATTAAATATAGTGCCAAAACATACGGGTTGGCGAGGGAGACTACCATTACCACAGCCGTAAAATCAACAATCACAAATGCTACTGCTGCTGCTGCCACTACTACTACTACTACTACTACTACTACTACTACTACTACTGCTGCTTCTGCTGCTACTATTATTACTGCCTCTGCTGGTACTACTCTACAAATAATGATAATAACAACAACAATAACATTAATGATAATAAAACTGTTTCTGCAGCGTTTACTGCTACTACTCTCTTCTTCTTCTTCTTCTTCTTCTGCTTCTTCTTCTTCTTCTTCTTCTTCTTCTTCTTCTTCTTCTTCTTCTTCTTCTTCTTCTTCTTCTTCTTCTTCTTCTTCTTCTACTACTACTACTACTACTACTACTACTACGTGAACTGTAGCTGCTGCCGCCGCTGTCCCTCACGTTGTTGCCATGAATGCTATGAACACTGCCCGATTGTCAGGGTTGTTGTTTGTTTTAGTTATCAGGTAAGAAATAACAGCAAAAAAAAAAATGTTTATTTTTGAATGGATATACTTTGACGTATCCAGTTAAATTTATTATCTTTTTACATCCCGTTCTCCGATATAAATCTTTTTAGTAACACACAGCAGTCATGGAGAGAATATATTATAGATAAAGCGAAGTAGTAATTTTGTAATTTTAAAGTGGTGTTCATAAACTAGAGATATTTCCCAAAGAACAGCACATCCATTACGTACACTCACAAAGAGTGTGCGTGTGTGTTTATGCCTATATATATATATATATATATGTGTGTGTGTGTGTGTGTGTGTGTGCGTGTGTGTGTGTATGTGTGTATGTATATATTAGTTTATTTTTATATATATATATATATATGTAAATGATGTATGGAAATATATGTGTGCGTGTGTATATATGTACGGCACTATCGATCAAGCAATCGGATGAGGTTGTAGATCGTTGCTCACATTGTGCTTCCTCGCATTTGCATCGCATTGTAGGCACACACATGCATGCATACACACACAAATATGCAATTACATACATATACATACGTACATACACACACACATGCACATGCATATACATATATATATACGTATATATATATATATATATATATACGTACATATATATATATATATATATATATATATATATATATATATATATATATATATATATATATATATATATAGTACACACACACACATATATATACGTACATATATATAACTGTGAAAGTAAAGAGGCGAATGAAAAAGTGTATGGTAATGCATAATGTTACGATCGTTTCAACATGCACTATTATTTACGCCATTTTTAACTCAGTGATGTATCATTTTTACTGATATTGCTCGTTATTTGCCGCTTCAAATTTTAAAAGTAGTGTTGTATCATTAATAATAGATTTATCAAGGCGGGGCCCTAGTATGGCTGTGGCCTAATATTGAAACCAATAAAAAATGAAAGGTAGATATATTTAATTTCTTCCTTTCGCGGCTATATTCTACATTCGGTGTTGTGTTGGGACTTACGTAAATTTCCTAGCATTTCTACTGAAGCTGGGGGAAACGTTTATGCAATGGCCTAAAGAAATGACCTTGTATAACCGATGCTACCTGAGATCTGCAAATATTCTTTAACCACGTGAATTTAGTTCTATTGGCTTTGTTGTCATTATCTAGATTAGTAAAACGCGACGAAATGGTAGAATCGTTAGCACGCCGAGCAAATGCTTAGTGGCATTTCGTTCTGAGTTTCGAATTCCAGAAGAGGTCTACTTTGCCTTTCATCATTTCGGGGTCGTTAAAATAAGTACCAGTAGAGTACTTGGGTCAATGCAATCTACTTACAACTACCAAAATCGCTGGTCTTGTGCCAAAATTTGGAACCATGTTTTAGATTCGTATGATTGGTTGTACATTGATTGGTTATGCAATGGGCAACTGATATTCTCAGGGTGGTTAAGTCTGTTCTCCTTATGTTGAGTCTCCCCACCCATGTATAACTGGTCCCTGTTTACCGAATTTTCTAGACATATGACGTGATTTTCAGAGAGCTTATTAGATTTATTTAGATAACTTAGCTCTTTAAATGGAAGGTAAACTCGTTTGTTTATTTATTCGTAAATGACCTATTTTACAAGTATTCTTATTTATCTGTCTAGTATTACAGTAATTTATATTTCTTTGATGTTTATTATTATGTATATGCCTCCTGGGAGTGTGGTCCACTGTTCTCAGGTATTTTCTCTGCTCTGGCCAATTAGAAATCAGCTTTAAACGAAAATTTGCGTAACTGAACTCAGATATTTTTCCACCTATTAGATTCTGGAGCATTATTCCACCGAATGGTTAATGCGCGTATTTATCTGTCTATAGCGTAAATTGTTGCTACTATCATTTTCCTTTCCTAAAGATTTCTTTCGAAACTTGCATTTGCCTTTACTAACATCTGTATAAAACTTACAAGTCTTGTAAATGTTATTGCTCATAGATGTTACTGTTCTCACTTGGGGTTTTTGAAATTCTTTGTTTGAGAGGAGATTTTACACATAATTAGCACTCTACGAGCTTCTGATGTACGTAAAAATATTACATTTTAATTGGCATTTCAATCAAACTTCTGTGTCTGTTTCTGCATCGTTTTCTTAGTATTCCGCAAAATAACAATTGTTTTATTCCTCGTCGACCTTTAGTGTCGTTTTTATCTAATATAAATTTACCCAATATATGATTTTGTACACTCTCCCAACCACTTCTCTCTCCTACTTGTATCTGTATCACTACCTATATTCTTTTCTACACTAGGCACGAGGTCCGAAATTTGTTGGGAGGGTGCCAGTTGATTAGATCAATCCCAGTACGCAACTGGTCCTTAGTTTATCGACCTCGAAAGGATGAAAGGCAAAGTCGACCTCGTTGGAATTTGAACTCAGAACGTAAAGACAGACGAAATACCGCTACGCATTTCGACCGGCGTGCTAACGTTTCTGCCAGCTCCACCTGTATTTTATTCAAACTTATGTTATGAAGAACGCTTTAGCAAATACCAGTAAATCTCAATTCATTCTATTCATTAGCAAATCTCTATTAATTCTTGCCAGAGTTCCCCCTCGCTTTACCTCTGCCACGTTTTATCTTTTACCCTTGAATGTTCTCTCAGAATCTTTCACATTATTTATCCCATTCTAAATATATCTGTTTCTTTAATTGAGATACTCCTTTGCTATTGATTAAAATATTGTATTATTTAATTTGATTTCTTAACTATATTGTCGACTGTTTCCGTCTACCTTTTGCAAACTATAAGACAGTTCTTCCAAGAATATTTTTGGCTACAGTTATACGTACTTACCTACAGCACTGAGCATCGTTTTGTGTTATTCAATTTCATTTTACTTGTTTTTAATGATTATATTATTTTTGATCCTCGTTCATTTGTGTTAAGAAGTACAACAAATTTTAATCGTTTATTCCATTATCTGATTAGTATCAGCCATATTTGCTTATTTCATTATTTTTCAATAGAAAACTTCATAATGTACCAATATTTCACTTCTGTACAACTGTGCTTTTGTCTGTACGCAAACACATTTACAAATTAACCTTTTTTATTCATTTCATTCTGTACCTGGAAAATCTCATGTCTTTAGGAAAGGAGCCTACATTGCAGATAATTAAGAGATTGTGGAAGTGAACTACCATGTCTTTGATGTTCTGCTTTAATTCGCAAATTCCTTTCTTTCTCACAATAACTATACGTACATCGAATAAACCTGTCGACCTCTTAACTTGACTGCACAAAGGTGCTAGTGATTTTGTACTAGATCAAAAAAAAATGGTCAGATATGTCGCTTATCTTCATTATCCATCTACTCAAATAATTCCTGGATGAGATGAACGAATGCTATCTAATTTATTGCTCGGAAGTTCTCACAAAATAAACAGTAACTTGTAGTCGTCTGACGAGATAGTTGAGGTAACCATGTTATTTATTTAATTAATTATAACACAAATTTACATAATTATGTTTGTGTACAAACATGTGTCTATAGTGATGAAATTGTTTATATAGCCATTGAAACGCGTAAACTTTGTTCAATTTATGCACTGCCATCTTTTTTGTTACTTTCGTTTCTTTACTATATATATATGTGTGTCTGTTTGCCTATGTATGCTTTGGAGTAATGTGCGTGAGGAAATCGGTGAATTTATGTGTACCAGGTTTTGGCTGTTTCAGTTATCCATATTTGTCTGTTTAGTCGATAACAGAGTGTGTATGTAAGCAAATTTAGTTTTGAATATATATGTATGCTTATTCATATTTTTTTGTTTATCACGCATTTGGGAAACGATAGACTACTGAATGTAAAGGTATAGATAAATTGTCTGGATATTTGTTTATGAAAGCAATAAATAACTATAGAATTTATATTATCTACCGACAATTATTTTTTTTCTCTGTGTGATTCAGCGATAATTATTTGCCCTAAGTTCTTGTCGTTTTATGTGTATTATAATTTCTTTGATAACTGCTTGCACGGAATCCTTCTAAATATGCCATTCATAATCCAAGTGCTGGATTATCTAAATGCTACAATTGATAACATCAAACGCAATTGTTATGTTTCTTTCATTGTATATATTGTTAAAAGCATCAAAGCGTATACGTGTTTGAATCTGGCCCCCGGAAGACTTTTCCACTGTTATACACACACAAGCCTTCAACCCTCTTAAGAATAAATTATGAAAAGCCTTCCCTTTATGACGATTCAACCGTTGAATCTATCCTAATATAAGACTATCATATGCCTTGAAATAAGTTTCAGAAAATAGCGAAACCTAACAGCGTATACGATTGAATCAGGCATGAGATAGCATAACACGTTTGAGATTTCATAGTAATGGTTCTTAATATAAACCCCTATACACACAATACATATGTATGTTATTATTTTGTTTATTTCAAGGTTTCTTGCCAACATAGAAAGAGCCGCTTCTTATCTGATATCCAAGTCTCATTCCATTGAATTTGAACAATATCAACCGGATATTTTTGTACATTTCTATGTGTGTGCCCTGTTTGTACATGTGTATATATGCATGTCTTGTTTTATATATGTATTCCCATGCATCATGTCGCATGTCTAGACATGCACACAGTTACATAAATGCAAATATTCTGGAAAGTTTTATAGAATTTTATAGTTCCATTCATGGCTTGAATGTTTAATCTACGTATTAACATTCTTCTCTCTGGTTTTGAGAAAATTAATTTCTCTAGATTGGTGCTCAGAATGTTTGCCGCATATTCCAGTGGCCCCCAAACCACTACGCCAAGCGCTGCCACCAAGCTAGGATTAGGTTGGAAGAAATTACATGTGAAGTTTGTTAAAATGGGAAGCCCAGTACTGTAACCTATGAAGTTAAGGCGGTTTTCCGAAATGAACGATGAGACGTTTTCTTTTACGCAAATCCAGGAACTTTTCAGCACTCCTCCGTATTTTCCTTCAATTCTCTTTTTCAGTACGGAGGCAAATTTCAAATAATTATGCATTGTTTATGCACAACATTTGAAAGGATAACTTGTAAATGTGTGTAGAGATGTAATGAAACAAACCATTAATCGCGTTATTGAATTAGCCAATGTGGTAAAAATACGAGACTAAATCTGCACAACAAATAGGGGAGCAGTTGAACTAGTGTTGTACAGAAAGAGAGAGGAAGAAGGAGAGAGAGAGGAAGAAGGAGAGAGAGAAGAGAAGAGAGATATAGTGATGAGGGAGAGAAGGAAAGGAGAGCGATAGAGAGAGTTAGAAATTATTTTAGAGGTAATTATGAAAAATGTTATCTCAATAGGTGCTAATTTCATTTAGCAGTAAGGCTAAAGTTGTGTTTTATTAAACGTAGTATGTAAACGTATTTCCAATTAATTCACACATGCGCTTTATCAGCACTTAAGTTAATTATTTCGTTAGTAGCAAATGTAATAGTATGCAAATTAGTAAAATTGGCGCCTGGTACTAATAGCATTTTTCGTAAGCTGCTTCCTGTATTTCAAAGAATCGAATATGGTTGAGAAGTCGGCCAAACACAGATGGAAGCAGTTACGATAGTTTGGACGGTTAGTCTGTTAAAAGGAGAGTGAGTGAGTGAGTGAAAAAGAGAGAAGGAGGGAGAAAAAGAGAGAGGGAGAAAAAGAGAGAGGGAGAAAAAGAGAGAGGGAGAAAAAGAGAGAGGGCGAGAGAGAAAAAAAGACATCAATTTTTTCAGAGGGTTTATTTAGTCTGAGGCAAAATTATTTCTATTAAACGTACGCATTATATATATATATATATATATATATATATATATATATATATATATATATATATATATATATATATATATATATATATACATATATATTTATTTATTTAATTATTTATTTATCTGGGCAACCAGATACAACCTAGAGTAGAAAAGAATATATCCTTTATTTAAGGCGGGAAGATGGCAGAAACGTTAGCACGCCGGGCGAAATGCTTAGCGGTATTTCGTCTGTCTTTACGTTCTGAGTTCAAGTTCAGCCGAGGTCAACTTTGCCTTTCATACTTTCGGGGTCGATAAATTAAGTACCAGTCACTATCATATCATTGGACACACGACTGCTATGATAAATAAAAAAAACAACTACGGTTGATTTTTGTATGACACAATGTATGAATAACGAATAAAGTCTATGCATCTGACACAAGTCCATTCTACCCATTTGATATAATATATATATATATATACATATATATACACACACATATATATATATATATATATATATATATATGTATGTATGTATGTATGTGTGTGTGTGTGTGTGTGTATGATGTTCCCAGTCGAACCTGTCACATTGTCGCGTCGTCAGTGTCATAAATGGCAGTTCATCTGTTGGTTTCTAAAAATCATCCTGATAAAGCTTTCTGATAACTCAGAAATAACAAAAAGAAAAACTTGGGCAGACAATAATAGAAATAGAAGACGTGCTAAAAGTAGAAAAGGATGGAGCATAGGCGCAACAACGATACTGGATGAGTGTGTAAGGGAATAAAAATAAAAGAGTCTTTGTTGGTTTACGATTCGTTGACATTTTTCAACCAATGCAAATGGTGCTTTGACAGGTGACATTGTAATTTACATAACTATTAATTGTAGTCTGTTCTGCTTTTGCAAATCACTTCAACGTATGTTTGATATAATTAGACAAAAGTCTCAAGAGAAAAGTTTCATACGAATCGGAGTGACAAGGTAAGAGAAATTATTATCGATCGAGTTCGTTTTTAAATTCTTCGCCTCCCTGGAATTCATCATTTTATGATTTGCAGGTAGTACGAAGCGTTTTTCGAGCAGGTTCTTCAGTAACTACAATTTAATTATTCTCATTATTTCATCTTTTGTGATTAAGTGTTCGCACGACATTCAGTCATGGAGCATACAGCATATTTAAGGTCGCCCTTATGTATGCGTAGATATACAAGCATAAATACAACCAAACATACATATACACGCACATATGCTTATGCATACTAAGTGAGTGGAATCAAGGGAGATCAATAATCACTTTGTTGCTCTGGTGTTTATGTTTTATTATCTCCGTATAAGGAGAATTCATGCTTTCGTTTTCTAAGGTTCCGTGGGCATGATGGAGACCTTGGGATTGGAAGTTTCGTATCTATCATCAGTATATCAACTTGCCTGCTACTTATGTTAGAATCGTTGTTTTACAAGCATATCCTTTTTAACTTCATGCAGTAGACATTTTGACCAAACCGAATGTCCCAATTAGTGATTCTACGTTAGTCCAATACCAGAATCTCCACCTAACGAGATATTAACATACGAATTTCAACTGTCGAATCTTACAGAAGAGATGCAATTTGATGAAATTGCTATAGTAATAAGATAGGTGGACCTAGTCAATTCGAACCTTGAGTGATTAAACATCAATCAGGACTTCCTAAGAATATTATGATATTCGGTTTGGTTCCTTAGATTGAGTTCCAACAAACAAACATTCAAGAAGAGACGACAGAAACATTTTAAGAACATATGCAATAACTCCTAAGGGAGCAAGCACTGAAAGTCTTGGAAAAGAAGCTTACCTTACATTACATTACAATAACTACAGTACCTAACGTATCAATATATTGAATCGGAAAGGATAAAATCTAAAGACGACTTCGGTGAAGTTTGAACTGAGGACATGAAGAACCATAATAAGATACCGTTAAGCATTTTCTTCGCTGTGCTAACGATTCTGACAACTGATCGCCTTAAGGCCATATATAATAACAATAAACGCAACATTTATTTCTAGAAGCCCCAGCATTGGAGTCTACTTCAGCCCGCACAGTCAGCACGCTGTCCTAATCACCCAGACGCGAATTACCATCCGTCATTTCCCTTTAACAGAAAGCTCAATGATCACACATATTCATACGAATAATCTATGACATTGGAAGTGAAATTAATAATGGCGCCACATAACTGTATCGGCATGTAATTAAAAAAATGCCTAATTTAGTTAATGATAATGAACAGCGGTAACTGAGTACAGAATACTTCTTGTTTCGTAGCAGCTGTTTAACACAAAACAGTGAAACAAAGGTAGTTCGTGCTTGACACCACGAATTTGATATAATATTACACACAGCAGACACACGTAGACACAAATATATTACGTGTATGTTTGACGATGTGTATGACGTAATATATGTATAGCTCGCATCTACAGTTTTTACATGTCTGAATACACAGAAAAATAATACATTGATACACCGCATTAAAATATTATTATTATTATTATTATTATTATTATTATTATTATTATTATTATTATTATTATTAATAATAATAATAATAATAATAATAATGATAATAAATATTAATAAAAACAATGATAATAACGATGATAATGCTACTACTACTACTACTACTACTACTACTACTACTACTACTAATAATAATAATAATAATAATAATAATAATAATGATAATAATAATAATAATAATAATAATAATAATAATAATAATAATAATAATAAAAATAATAATAATAATCAGGAGACGAAGCATAAACAGCAAAAAGTAATGAGAAAAATACACAAACACGACATACCAATGCACGCCTTAGAGAGAGAGGGGGGAGATGGAAAGAGAGAGAGAGAGAGAGAGAGAGAGAGAGAGAGAGAGTGAGAGGGAGAAAGAGTGTGTATTGTATGCATATATCTATTTTGTATGGAATTAAAAATTTGTATACGTACAAACTCTCACACACACATACACATAAATAATATGAAAGGCTCTATTGTTTTGCCAAGATGATAAAACGGAGCATTACGACAAATGGTAATCATATTTATTACACTTGTTTCAATAAATGATTCGTTAACGTGTTTTTGTTGTTTATTAGTATTGGTTTCAAATTCAGGCACCGGGCCAGCAATTATTTTTCTTTCTAAGGTAGTGGGAAAGTCAATTACATCAACCTCGCTGATCAACTGCTACTTACTTTAACGACTCAGCAATGATGAAAAGTAAAGGCAACTTCGGCAATAATCCAATTCAGAACGTCAAGACAGACAAAATGCTGGCAACCATATTGACCAGCTTGCTAACAAGTCTGCTTGCTCAGCACCTTATGTTGTTTATTCATATTATCGTGGGTAATAGGGCGGCGATTTGGCAGAATCGTTAGCATGCTGGGAAAAATGCTTAGCGGCAATTCTTCTGTCTTTACGATCGCAGACCAAATTCCATTAAGTAGTGACATGTATGGCACCTCAAAGATCAATAGACCCCGTGTGATATCAGGTGGAAATTAATTGATCATCCGAGCCCGTATATTAATGGAGGTGGCCGTTGCAATATTTGCATCGCAGAGAGAGCCAAAATTCTTAAGGACTATAACAAACCTTGCGCATTAAACAGCCGTAAAGAAGTGTTTTCTAAATGTATCCACTTCCAGCGGCATCTACTGGAAAATTGGATCTCCCCGTCTGCTAGTTAGGCTTCTTCGGGTCTATAAGGGTTTCCCTCTCCCCTCTGATTCAGGGAGATAACCCGTCTTCATTGACGTTTTTTTGTCGAAACGTATTCCTCGAGTTCTGATAGTTTTCTCCCGTCTGCGACGTAGATATTTTAAATTGTGTATTTATCGAGAGTCTGACGAGCTGTCCACAAGGCTTTGTTTTGTGAATGTGAAACCTTGGGAACTCTATGTCCAAGATATAAAATTTTTGTTGTAATAATAACTGCTCTATTCTTAAGAGTGTGTTTTTTTTCTGATGTAGGTTTTTTTACTAAATGACTATATATGTGTGGGTGAGTGTGTATATGCAACTTATCTATCTTTGTATCCCGCTCTCTTTCTCTCTCTCTCTCTCCACACACACACACACACACACACACACACACACACATATATATATATATATATATATATGAAATATCATTTTCTGAGAACTAATACCCGCTTAGTGATGGTTTGCTTGGAAGAAATGCAGAATTTGTGTGTTGCCGAGAAATGTTTTATTAATATGGACAAAACTTTTCTGATTGTGTTGCTGTTACATTCTACTTATATGTTTGAATTGAGCTATAATAAAATTCCCTCTTCTGTTCCTGCAAAATTGTTATTGTGCAAGTCATAAAAATCTTGCTCTTTAAAACCGCTCTTCATCAGTAGTACAATATTTTGGGGAGAACGGTAACCCAGTAAATATATTAGTGCATAATAAGAGGTTACGTATTGCTTCTGCTACTTAATCTATGATAACAATGGGTTACAATGTGTATTATATAATTATGTAATGTCTTAGTTTGCTTTAATACGATTATTGCTGTTTTGTTCATAAGTCTCCATTACTATAAAGAAATTACTTGGTCATGGGCAGTTTCAGGATAGCTGCCATAAATATGCCAATTATGTTCTTACAAAACTTATCCATTCCTTCTATAGGAGATGGCGAAAAATAACATTTTTATAACACGTATATCAGGAATTTTTGTTAGCGTGTAAATATAGTATGAAGGCTTATGCTAGTGAGTAATTCCCTGTCCTTCATTCCATTCCATTTCGTACTGAAGTGTTACAAAAGTCTTTTTTGTCGTGATTGTAATCATATCAATATCTGAGTTGGTGGCGTTTTTATTTTCACTCTGCTCCCCTCCAGACATTCATGACAAGATGTATTAATATCGATATTATAGATGTGTTTCCCTTTGTATTGTAATATGGTACCGTGTTCGTAATCTACATTACTAAAACACTTCGCTGCCACGGCTAATCTGGTATACTTTCTAGCAATGCCAGTTATAGTTATAGATAAGTATTTTACTATGAATTATTGCAAACTTCAGCATTCTTTGACTTCGACCGACAGTAAAACAGAAAACCGAAGCTCTGCAATTGGTTTATACCAAAGAACGAGGAACCAAGATACGAAACAGTCATTTATGTCCAGTCTTGTGAAGGCGGAACAAGAATAATACGTGACACTCCGAGATTGTATTTCTTGCTTACCTTGGATATGATTCTTAAATTTCATTTCAGAAATTTCTTTATCCATTTACCCTGTTTTGCGTGTGTGTATGTGTGTGTGCGTACATCCATGCCTTTTTGTGTGTGTATGTGTGTGTGTGCGTGCATCCAAGCCTTTTTTTTTGTGTGTGTGTGCGTACATCTATGCCTCGTGTGTGTGTGCGTGCATCCAAGCCTTTTTGTGCGTGTGTGCATAATGCGAGTGTGTGCAAAACGTCTAGATTTACTACATTCAAACCAGATGAAACATTTTTAATGGAGAATTTTAAATGAAGGCGGAAGAATGAACATAGGAAGGACATTGAACGATAAAGCAACATCACAGAAGTGTTGATATACAGAAATCAATGGTGAAATATCGATAATAATTTATTTTCAATGAGTTGAGAAAAAGTTACATAAATATATATATATATATATATATATATATATATATATATATATATGCATGTGTGTGCTTGTGTGCTTGTGTGCTTGTGTGCTTGTGTGTTTGTGTGTGCGTGTGCAAAAAGAGAGCGAGAGAGAAAGAAAGTTTAGGCATATTATGAATATATCACATGAAATTCTACATTCAAAATAATCGTTATTGTACTTTAGACGCATACATAAGCTAGAATATAGATAGAAGAGAAAAATATCTATATTTCTGCTTACCTAATAAAGAGATAACAAAATCAAATTTATTATAAACTCGTAGACATGCAGATATTTATATCATAGAAGAAAAACCAAAGTACCAAAGATAAAAAAAAGAACCAAAAAACAAATCTATGACCTCATTGCCATTAAAAATTTTATTCTAAAACGTATAAGGAAATTGATTATTATAACTCTTTTCACGCAATATCCTAAGTCTTGTATAGAAACAATTATTATCAGAGATGCAAATGCTGTTGTTGTTGATACTATTATTATTATTATTGTTATTATTATTATTATTATTATTATTATTATTATTATTATTATTATTATTATTATTATTATTATTATTATTATTATTATTATTATTATTTCAAAGTATTATTGTCCAATAATTTTGGTTTCTTTTTTGTATTCATATTGATGCGGCAATTGCTTTCGTTATACATGTTGTTCTATTGT
Organism: Octopus bimaculoides; assembly: GCF_046866305.1. NCBI lineage: Eukaryota > Metazoa > Mollusca > Cephalopoda > Octopoda > Octopodidae > Octopus > Octopus bimaculoides. Next base: position 1,859,749 of record NC_142939.1, on the reverse strand, counting down.
TGGTTTTTGATGTTAATGTTGCAGTTGTTGTTGTTGTTATTGGTGATAATGATGATGATGATGATGATGTTGTTGTTATTGTTGTTGTTGTTACTGCTGTTCATATAATTGTTCTAGTTATTATCCGTTGTAAAACAAGACAAGTTTCGTCTCCGCTTATATTTCGACTCGGTTTCATTGTGTTTGGTGAAGCTGTCCATGGAGTGTGGTATTTGAGAGTATAATGTCACGTCATACTATTTAACGGTATTTAACATTCTGGAAAAGTTGTCCATAATGTCGTAAATATCACAGTCATTATTTTACGAGCAATTTTCTTAAATTACTTTAGTTAAATATAATTACAATCGTGTTAGAAGAAGAGATGATGATATAATTAATGTATTTTAATGATTTAGCACCACCGCCACCAATGCGAACATTACTACTACTACTACTACTACTACTACTACTACTACTACTAATATTAATGATAATAATAATAACAACAATAATGACAATAATAATAATAATAATAATAATAATAATAATAATAATAATAATAATAAGCCTTTGTTTAAGAGCCACAAGGACCGACAAAACTAAGATTGGACATTACAAAACAGGAAGGACAAAGTGGGGTTGCATAAAGTGTCGTGTATAAAGTCATTAGCAATGAAAAATATAACAAAGAAAATGCCTAACGGAGGCAAGAAACTTTGGGCTACACATGGAGACACCACGAAAGATCCACAAGTACCACGACCACTAAAGCAACAGCCCTCTCCTCATATTTCTCTCTCTCTCTTATTTTTGAAAACTCAAAAGCGCATGCTCAAAGTATGCCCGTTGATACGGACCATCTTCGCCACAATCACCCACCTTTTAACAAAATTTCTGCAAATCAGCACTTCTCTCTCAACCCTCACTTTCCTTTTCAGATAGTATCTGAAAAAGTTGATGAAGGGTAGGCCAAAGAGAAAAGTATTTGTCTTCAGTACTTTCAGTTTAGACGACCACACAACCTCTTTCGCTACAGCTACGAGACAGATGAAAATTTCCTGTCCTTGCCGGCCAAAGGAAGGCGGTGGGGCAGGTCTTCGATATAAACCCACCAACACATTATTCAGATATGCTGGGGCACTTAACGAACGCGTGCAGAACTATTACGTCGCCCCGCGCATATCTCAGGTACGTCCGACTGATAGTACTTCTGTGCCTGTAAAGTTTATTGCCAGGGCAGAGATTTCTGGGAGGTATCCATAGGCCCCAGCCCGAAAGTCCGTCGGGACAGACTGGTGAGTTGAAATTCATCGACGCCCGGAGTCTCCCCAAGAACGTCGTCGTTTCTGTTCACTACAAACCCTCTATACAACGCCATAGAATAACTTCAACTAATTGCATTGCCCGACTGGGTGAGGAGCGTGAGCTCCTGGCCATACTCAAAGTAGCAGACGTCCAGCCTTGATCGACGCTTGATCCAAGATTGCAGTTCACTCAAAGAGATCAGCTGCGGGGATGCGAGTCAGACAGACGGTGACCACACTTTCTCACCGTATACTCCGAAAGGTGCTCGGAAAATAAGAGGTGTTACCTTAGGTCACTGGTAGGGAACAGCTGACACTGTAGTACATCTTCAGCGTTGGATGCTGTGCAAAGGCAATAATAATAATAGTAATAATAAAATAATAATAATATTAATAAAAATCATAATAATACTATATTATTATTATTATTAATAATATTAAATTATTATTATTATTATTATCAACTCTCGCTATGTTTCGAGCTTCAACAAATGGTTTTGCAGTTAGTGTCAAAAGCGGCTGTAGCAACAGCAGCAGCAGCAGCAACATCCTGTGACCTGATCATTAAATTATGGTTCTGTCATTCTTGGCTGCTTGTGCTGCTGTCAAACATACGTTTCTTCCAATTTTGATTTTTTTTTTTCAGCAGAATGTATTAAAATTGATATTTTACCCGCGTATTCATATCAGCAGGAACCTCTGGCCAATGGCAACTGTTTACACGACCTATTATCCTGAGTAAGTTCAGTTTCACCCATCAAAAGTTTTATCTACGGAATACAATTTTTGCGCTTATCACTCTAACTGTGTTCATATCTTGCTGAACTTATATTTCATTTCGCTTTTGTTGTACATCGTTCGTTTGTTTAGCCTTTTTTGAGCTCCCATAATGGAGTAGAAGCCTTGTGCTTTTGAGATTCAATGGGGATTCTATATGAATGCAGACTCCCACTCCCATCTTGTTGCTGATCATCAATGAGGCTTACCACTTCTTTGAGGTTTTGAAATAAAATCAAGAATGCAGATCATCAACAATCTACCTGGTCGTGAATTTCATGATTTTCTTGTCCATATAATGCAATAACTGCCTGTGGTCCGGAATGTGATGAAAACGTTCTTTCTAATACTACCTCGTCTCCAAGTTTTTGTAATTGAATGAGAGCAATGTTTAACAGAACACTTCTTAAAAGGTTTAAGAAAGCATATGGTAGTCCTTCCTTTACGAATTATCAAGTCTGATCTGCGTGTTTGTCAAACATTTGCTCTTTGTACACCGGTGAGTTTAATAGACCTCTTGTTGTCTCTGGTAGAACCAATAGACCAGGCTGAATACGGAAGATTTTATCTATTTTCCTCATAAAAAAACTCAGCCAGAATATTCTTTCTAATTTCTTGTGTCTCTGGTGGAGGAGATGGCATTGACTTTGTCATTGTTCTTACTTCTAAGCTGCTTGTGTTCGATTTTATGCTGGTAGTGACAATGACGATAGAAGTCCTGTTTTTGGTGGTGATGACGATGTTCGTGTTTCTTTGTCGTTCCATAGTTTCAACACTATATGCATGAAGTTCTTTGTAAATTTCGCAACCAATATATTACTTATATGTCTGTGCGTTTGTGTGTGTGTGTGTGTGCATATATTTATAAATATATCCATGTATACATACACACATGTGCGTGTATGGCGGGGGTGTACCATGGAAAGCAATTTGATGCCTTTGCCAGGGAACAAAAATGGTTATTCATCCACTCTCTGCTATCACTTCGGTAACAACATGGTCAACGTTAATATATATTGACAAAACTTGGGGCAGATCCCAATGTAATTGAAGACAGCCTATGAACCACTAAAAACGAGTGGTGCATACAAGCAATAAAAGTTACGTACGTCTGCACACGTAATAATAATAATGATAATAATAATAATAATAATAATAATAATAATAATAATAATAATAATAATAATAATAATAATAAATAATGATAATATTAATAATAATAATAATAATAATAATAATAATAATAATAATAATAATAATAATAATAATAAATAATAACAATAATAATAATAATAATAATAATAATAATAATAATAATAATAATAATAATAATAATAATAATAATAATAATAATAATAATAATAATAACAGCAACACCAACAACAGCAAAAATGATAATGGCACACATGTGTTTATGTGTATTTGCACGTGTTTATCTAAGCGTATGTAAAGAATAAAACAACACATAGAAGTGGTTTGCATCCCTAATATTAGACCCGGTTCCTATTATGTTTGAAAGCAATTCCGAACGAATTTTTCATGCAAATCCAGCAAATTTTCCACTGATTAACCCAGAAATAGCATTGTTTTTCTTGCTAATTTTTCATCTTCAACTACACTTAGGTGGTCTTGCGTTTTAATATTTTGTTTTTTCAGTGATATTTGCAAACATGGTGTTGAAACGACATTTCCTTGTGTGATTAGATGTCTGAGCCATGTGTTTGCATATTTAAAATATATATTCCTCACCTTAATACACATGATTAAGAACTTGTGTCGGTTTTATTCTTTTTAAATACATTCCGCTCGTAATTCAGTATTTAACAAGTTTGATATTGGCCGATAGAAAATTATCATAATTTAACATCAGAGAATAGAGGAAACGCATAATGAATGTGTATGTTGTTCTGCTTCTAGAAACTGTTTGAATTCTACACGACATGCAACAATTTGTAAAGAGTCGGAAGTCTTTGAAGCATCCACATGAAAGAACTGTAATAAAGAAAAGAATGGAGAATACACTAGATGGTAAGCAGATATAATATGATGGATGGCTTTATCTATTCAACACAACAGAAAATATTCCGTATTTATTAATGTCTTATTGAAGTTTTGCAGATTTATTATTATAGCAGACACCTAGGTGTTTACAAAAGAGGGGACATATTTAATATATCCCCTAGGTACCATCCATACCACATAAAGTTGTATGAATGCTCACCTATATACATGTATGCTACATACACGGATTCATGTATATACGCACATATTTGACGAAAATAATTATATTTGAAATCGTTCAGATTAAACAATACAGTTTGAGTTGTCGATGTTTCCTTAGTCGACTAGACTTTATAACACTAGAAAGTCTTACTGGTACTCATGATTGAGCCTATATCTATCTCCTGTTTCTATATTATCACATAAATAATAAAACACTTCTCAGACATATTATGGCAAATGAAAATGGTTTTGATAATATTCTTCACTTGAAATTATACTTCCAGGAAACTACAAAATTTTCTGTGGAATCGCTCAAAACTTACCGTCAATAAATTTCTTATTTCTTTATTGCCCACAAGGGGCTAAACATAGAGGGGACAAACAAGGACAGACAAGGGCGGGGGGATTAAGTCTATTACATCGATCTCAGTGCGTAACTGGTACTTAATTTATCGACTTCAAAAGGATGAAAGGCAAAGTCGACCTCGGCGGAATTTGAACTCAGAACGTAACGGCAGACGAAATACCGCTAAGCATTTCGCCCGGCTTGCTAACGTTTCTGCCAGCTCACTTACCGTCAATAAATTTCTACAACACTTTGCTTTCAAAATGAATGTTGGAGCGCGAAGCTGTCTGTTATATATAACGATTGAGGCTGTTCACTAAATAAAACATCTGTGTAGAATGACTCTTCAAATTATATTGAATGTTCAGTATAATTTTTTATATGAAGACATGTCAAGTTATATAAAAACCAAAATAGAAAGAAATGGATGACATTTCACAACCATGAACTTATAGTTTTTAGTGTTCAAATTGAGCCTCATTTAAAAAAAATTATCAAAATGAAATATCTCAAATGAATACACAGAAGTAGTGAAATAGTGTTGATATGTGGAGTAAACGAAAGTAGATGACATGAATTCACAATTGATATTTGTGCTGGATTTCAATGTTTAATGAGGAAAATATTCAATAGCGTTCGAGGAAACACAAGAAGTTTGAAGCAAAACATAAATAAGACAAAATATAAAGGGAAGCACACCTTATCAAAATCAGATACAAAATGCAATATAAGAATACTTAATTGCAGAGCATGAAAATTCTTGGGAAATCGATGGTCAGATCGGAAAACACTTTAACCAATATTTCAAATAGAAATGTAAATGCAGTTGTCACATCTAGGTGAGCAAGTAATTATATACAATTAATTAATAAAGAAGTTCAAAGAGAGACAGAAGAGTATTTTGTTTTAGTCAACAAGAACATTTCACACAACAGACACACGTTCACGCACATACGCAAAAATACACACACACACAAAAACACGCGTGGTTACACATTAAATATCATATCTGAGAATGACAGGATTGGTTCAAGTCTATTGCATTGATAATTCGATGAGATAGTTTAATACGCATCAAAAGACACATAAGTACAATACTTAGCGCATGCACTAGCATAAACGAGCTACTGACTTACTTCAACGGGCATTGAGACAATACACACAGCAGAAAATCGGTATCGAAGTAATTCGGAGAAAAATAGGAAAAAACGGAATGAAATCTTGACCAATGATATATTAATCTATGAATATAAAACATGAAGTATGATAAACAACATTTTTCTGCTAAGAAGAAAACCTCAGCGAAAGTTTACAAATAAAAGAAGCCAAACTACGGGGGAGGAACGGAACAGCATTATACATTTCAACAAGATCTTCTGTATTAATAATATAAGAAACAAAACTGAAATCTATTTACAAGAGAACTATACCATTAAAGAATTGTAGAAATTGTAATATCTACGAAGCAACGTAGTCAGAAAAGAAATAGACCGAGATAAATCACAGTAATTTGTTCACCGCACATATACACATACTGAAACACATGCTTACATATACAAATGCTTGCGCGCGCACTCATACCGGTTCACATATTTACACACACACACACATACACATACCGTGCATGGCATCACAGGCGTACATTCTGACTCATGTAAATTCAGAGTTATACACTGTGGCAGTAAAACGAAATTCCAATATTGACACTAACAATCCGATAGTGCATCGATAAAAGAACACCAACATAAAGTGAAAAATGATGAAGAGTAGCAGAGAACGATAATAATATTTTCCTTCATTTTGCCACATTGGCGCCAGTTGGGGGAAATATTACAGTAGCAATTAGCAAAATGACACAGTATTTCAAACAAGAAAACAAAATGGCGTATAATATATTCAAAAGGTAAGTACTGAGACCAGACAAAGTACCTAAAATCAAACGTCGAACGAGGGGTTATGGAATCAGTACAAATAGAATATGGCTGCAGGTAATGTATGTTTCGAGGAATAAAATAAAACATGGACAGTTAGTCTCATGCATACCAAATCATTTATAGCATAGTTATAAGAATGAATATAAAATATAGAGATTCAGCGGGAAAAAAACTGGAGAATTAGGAGAGAGAAAGTACTTAGTTATTCCTCATACTAAAGCAAACATTCCTGAAATTTCATAGTTTAATATTTCTGTGGACACAAGGTGTGAATTCGAGTGGATTTTCGTATTAGTTCAACCTGGAAAGTTTGATAAAATCCTGGAAATTAGTACTTTAATTTTACAGGTAGGAGAGTGAAAATTTCGGATATGTTTAGTTGTTTCTGAGGTGTGGCCTTTAGTGAAAGCAATAAAATATATTGGATTTGTATACAGACTGCAATAAAAGACATTTATAGATTTAAGAAATTTTGAAGGAGTGGATGAGAGGTTACATGGCCAAACTATACCCTCTCTCTCTCTCTCTCTCTCTCTCTCTCTCTCTCTCTCTCTCTCTCTCTCTCTCTCATTTTGTATAATCTAGTCGGTGGTGTACACATATTATTATTATTCATATTTCAGAACTAGCTTTAATACCCAGTTGTTTGGTTGCTGCACGTAGGTAGAAGGTTCCCATAGCGGGCAATTTTCTATGAGAGTCGATATTGAACTAACCCAGGCCAGCCTTCTTTCTTGGTAGATATATTCGGTCCATTTTAGCTTTTGGATGATTTATACGATGCATGTTTATCGTCTTTCTGATTTTGATATCAACCTAGTTAATTTCAGATAAGAACCAATTCGTAACACTATCTATATGTGATTACAGGTATCGATAACCGTTTTTCTCAATTTTGTTTTTGGCATTCAGCATTATTTTCAAAATGGCTACGACAGCCCACCTTTCTTGTCTTTTCTTTTGGCCACTGCTTGATTCCTTCTCCTTCACAGACACATGGATACTTAAAAATTCCATCGGGTTTTAATTTTTTTCTTTTAACTTCAGCATCACTATATAGAGTGACGTTACAAACGCTTGATACTATTCTATCAAGAAATGTTAGTTTGGCGCCTTCGTCAAGCCCAAATTCCATTTTGGTGTCATCATTAAATTATTTGAATTTGTAAAGGAATTCTTGAAGTAAGTTGTTGATCGTTTTTCATAAAAGCTTTGAAGTTTTTCACATGGAAAAAATGATTGATGTTTTTTCTATACACCTTTTATCTATAATTTATTTCATTCAAGAGTGTACTTTGGATAAATTCTACTAAACAGAATTACAAAGGAGAAGATTGCTCTCCTTGGAAGATTTCACAATTCATATTGACTTATGAGTTTATAGTTGTAGTGTCAGTGTTGAGAATTAATGCGATTTTTCACAGCTTCATGACACGAGAGAAAAAAAATATACTTGCTTACTGGCGAAATTTTGAATGTCTCAAGGCCTTTCGTTATCCAGCTTCTAGGAAGACTACCAAAGTACTTCTTGTAGTTTATCCACATCCCAAGAAGATTTTTTCTTGTTGTTGCAATCATCATTAATCATTTTGTTAATTGACAGTTGATCCAGTGATCTACAATACGCACGTTTGTATCATTTCTGTTTATCAGGGAAACTGTTATTAATGATGACAGCATGCGTGCGTTCCATTTCGACACTTGTAGGTATCTTACATTTAGTTATAAGGTGCTGTAAGGCATGTTATGGATACATAGTCCTGAGGGATTTTTCCATCATTTTTGTGGAATGAGAGAGTAACACCATTGTTCAGCCCCTCCTGGTTATTTGTGGTTCCGTGCTAATTACGTTGTAACAGTAAGTTTAGCCTTTTAAGCAAATTTGTAAAGTCGTAAAACCGGATGACGTCCATTCACTGGACTTTTCTCAATGTAGCTCTGATAGCCTCTACACTCATCTCTTCTCATGTTTGCTTTTTTATAAGCTCAGCCGCTTGCTTTTGTCTGTTAGGACATGAGGCATCACAGTTATATTCCATCTTGACTCCAAAACTCCAGTATGTCTGATTCTGATGGGCCTTCTATGTTGCTACTCCTACATAATGTGTTTGAATGAGAGAGATTCTTTGGACATATTATTACCTTTAAACAACGTGGTCCTTTTTTCGATGCTTTGCCTTGCATTTTATGTTTTTTTTTAATTTTCTCTATTACTTAACTAAATTGCACTTCAGACTATATTTCATATTTTCCCATTATCTTCCTATAAATATTATGATTATTAAATACGTTTTTGAGTAGTTGTGTCAGATGGGAGAGCATCGATTTTCTCTTGATATCTTTCTTCTTTTTATAAGAATTTTCTACTTCAGTTTTCAGTTTTATGCAACACATTTAGGTGAAAGTAGAAGCAGTAGCATAGGGTAACTCATTCAAGGATGAGATCGGCAGTTCATTTCGATTAAGAATCGATTCGAAGGTCGCGTTCACTGATCAGATTAGATATTTTTTTATTCATGTTACTAATACGAGTCAGTCTGAAGAAGTCACTGCGTACCTTTCTGTCCATATTTTGGACTTTGATCCATTCACCAATTATTCTCTTTTAGGTCACCTCTTCTGACATCATCATCATTTTATTTACTATATTGTTGAAAATTTCATTTAAAGATTTCTCTACAATTGTTTGTTATCCAGGCAAACCAATCCTCCTCCTCCTCCTCCTCCTCCTCCTCTAATTCTAAAAAGTAAACAATCTGATATTGTCTGTTGAAATTAGTGAACAATAGTAAAAAGACAAAATATAATAATCTTTTTGAGGGAAGGGAGAAAAAAAAGTGAGGTGTGGAGACGTTATTGCAGGTGACATGTATTACAATTTACATATTATTAAGGACACCGATTAGGTTGTGATGTTAACGTAATCACTATGACGACCACAGAAAATTTAACCAATTAAGGAACTGGAAATAACTAGAAGAGCTTGGCAATGATTGGGAGCCTTCTGATCAAACAAGAGATATGTCAGATAACCAGAGGCATGTGATGTATGGAAAGTCGGCCAGATGCAAGTAGAAGAATATAAGAGGAACTCGTAACTGTTCATAATATTTCACAAAATCAAACTATTTGTAAAATTCAATGGAAATTATCAAGACGAGCAACTCATTACTACATCAAATTGAAAGATGCACGAGATAAGAAATAAGAGAAACGACAAAACCATTACAGCAAAACGAAACAAAAGCATTTAATATACAAAATTCACAAAAAAGATTTAGGAAAACATGAATCATTGAGGAAAAAAAACTATTGATAAATAGATAGAGAAATCCTATGTAGCTGGACATGACTGATAAATGTCTGCGTGTATTTCTGATAGGAATCTCAGTAAAAAATGCTTAGCCTTATATAATAGAAAGCGGGATGACGAAATGTAATATTCAGTATAAAAAAACTGGAATTAAATATTTAGCAGAAATAGGAAAACTAACGTAGAAGAGAACACACCATCAGGCTGACAATCGATAGAATAAAAAGAGTAGATTCAACGAGAGAAGGGGAATGAATAAGAAAGATAATCAATGCGATGTCAATTGAGAAGGAAATATACTATACGTCCGCACTTCCATCCAGTTGGGGATAATTCACAACTCACAACTGATACGCGCAAACACACACACAAGCACACACGTACACACACACAATCACACACATACATACAGTAAAAAGAGAAATACTAAATATAACACATTTGCAAGGGAAATAGAGACAAAATAACTGCTTAGTACAAATAATATTCAGTTTTCCTGATATCCAGTACTACTAAGATAATACATCCTAAAATAAGTATTAGAACTAGCAGGTTTCATGGCTAAGTAATTCGAGTGGGTATTGAGCCGCAATATGGTTAAGCATCTTACTGTTTTCGTATCGCAGGATATTTATGGGACAGCTGTATTCCATGGTTAATATATGAGAAACAATTAAAGAATATTCTAAGTCAAAAAGAACAAAGAGCGCAAATATACATCAATTTTTCTATGGAATCGTTATTTTTATATAGAAACTTTACATAAAAAAAGATGCATTTATCATAAAAGATTCCAAATTGCCCAGGTATGTATAGGAAAACATTATTTGACTAAAAAAAGAAAATGAGATGCAACACAGTGATATAGTTCCATAAATGCTACTTCAAACAAAACAGTCGGAAGGGCATAAATGTAAAGTTTGATACACTGCCGTTAATAGGAGTTACTATTTAGCGAGCAATCCCTTCCCTGTGAGACGCTGCTTAACTCTCAGAAATAGATGTACTATGACGAGGAACAGTCTGTTTTCTACGAAAGAAAGCCCAGCTCAAATAAATGATTATCAAACTCCAACGCATGTGAAATGTTTTTCACAGATAGTACTTAGGTAAGGATAATACAATTTAAACTATAAAATGAATTGCGTGAAGAAACTCGGCTAGGAAAAGCGATCAAAATACAATATATGGAAAACAGATATAGGAATTTATTTAACCCCCGTATCGTATTTCTATTCTGGCATTCTGTCCAATTGTCAATGTCATTGTAAAACTTTAGTGGTTAATAAGGAAAAAATACGTTATTACTATTGAATTGATTCTGGTTCATTCTTAATCCTGGTAGAATTTACATGTCTGACGTGTTACTACCTGCAACCTTAACTATCCACGTGCTGTCAATAGTGTTTCAAATGCTTAAGTCCCTCCTCATAATATTCCCTGTCCCTAAGAGGCAAACTTTCTGTAGAATTTTTAAACGGCATTCTGCTCCAATCTCCGTCAATCATTTGACTCTTCAATCATTTGTCTACATCTGTGCTTACACATCCCAATGCACCAATTATTACATAAGTCGAAATTAAACGGACGGTATAAGATTGAATCTATCAACACCTGGGCGGTTTCACTCCTTAGATATGGAGCAGGGGTAATCGCATGGACAGTAGACGAACTAAACAGCTTAGACAGAAAGACAAGTAAGTTGCTAACTAGATATGGGACACTCCACCCCAAAATTGACACAGACAAACTGTATGTACCAAGAAAAAGAGGGGAAGAGTACTTATTGGATGGGAACGCAGTATTAGAGCAGAAGAAAACATTATCATCATCATCATCATCATCATCATTATTATTATTAATATTATTATTAATCTTGTTGTTAAGGCGGCGAGCTTACAGGATCGTTAGCAGAATGTTGGGCCGCATTTCATCCTTCTTTGCTTTCTGAGGTGAAATTCCTCAGAAACCGACTTTACCTTTCATCCATCCGGAGTTGTTGAAATAAGTAGCAGTCGAGCACTGGCGTTCATCTAATTGATTTAACCCGTCACTAAAACTGCTGGCCTTGTGCTAAAATTGGAAACTATTGTTAGTATTGCTGCTGTTGTTGCTGTTGATCCTGTTGGCAATATTCTTAGTACTATTCATTATATTAAAATTATTAAAATTGATATTATTATTACTATTTGTCCCTTAATATCCCCCGTCGTCTATAGCCTTTCAGGCAAATACGAAACGCTAATTGTGACTTATATCATTATCATCATTATTATTATTATTTTCATTATTATTACACATTATTTTTAGTCCTATTATTTTTTGAAGATCTATTTTCAATATATATTTATCCACTTAATTGGGTGGTCTTTCGAAAGACGAACGTATTTTTTAAGTTCTAATTTTATTTCATATTTGAATTCTTCATCAATTGATCAATATAATATATGCTAGCCCATCACCACCACCACAACTATCATCATCATCAACACCATCATCACCACCACTAACACTGTCTCACCACTTTGAATTACATTTCCGTAGATTGCAATATGTGTAAGTGGAATTGAATTTGCAATTTTTAGCTGCCGCTTTGCAGATGTAGGTAAACATTTCTAATATAATTGGTGCGGTATGATTTATTGCTAATTATTTCAACTTTTTCTCAGCTTCTTTCTTTGGTTACAGTAAAAGTAGGAATATAGAATAGTATTAACATATTGCCCCTGAGCACTGATTGCGACGAGAGAAGGTACTCGTACTTATTTATTGTCATTTTATAATGATATCCGAATAGAAGTCGACATAGGACTTTTAAACTATGTGGGTATGTCTTGAATGAACAAATGTTTTCTTTATAGCTGAAACATTAGTAAAACAATGATGACAAACAGTTACCCAAAGATCCTATCTAAAGTATACGTGAGATATTGCGTTTATAGTAAAATGTATGTATAAACGTAGTTATTTATAGTTTTAAACATGATGCAAACACACACACACACACACACACACACACACACACACACACAGATGAAGCAGTCGTGTGTTTAGACAGGAGTCATGGATAAATAACGGAGATGAAGGCAGTTATCAACATGGAACGAAAGAGGAATGTTTTAACAATTTTGCAAAGAACGAAAGCCTTTCATAATAGCAACCAACGATAAGGAAAATGATTACCAAAACATATTACTAGCTCAGGATAGTGCACCTATATTCTGCAATAAATGCTAATCAATATTTGTGTTAATTTAGAAGCATTACACAACTGAGCTAGCATAAAAATATAATAGGAAGCGGAAACGGAAGACGAAGTGAGTGATGGATATTAATTAACCTACATGTGAATATCTTTTACATTTGATTAATTGTTTGAACCATTTTGATACATATAGGTGAAATATTTGAAGAGGAATTTCGTAAAAGCTTGGAAATCAATGCATGAAAATATGTAGACTAATAGTTAAACGGCGAAATATAAATATATTCCCGTTATTTTTGAACAGATATATCATTGGATAAAATTTGATATTAAAATATATTAACAACATCGATATATTAATTAAATGAGATTATTTGATGCAATGGGTTTTTATGTAAACCACATATATATACTTACATTAAATACTTAGCAATGAACATCATACTTTTGCATGTAATATATTACTAATAGATTAAATATGCTTAACCATGGCTAAGATATTTAAAAAATTGGTTTTTAATTCATTACATCATGTGGACGCTTAAATATTTACATGGATATGCAAATAAAAATAAGAAAAAATATAAATCGAAAAATCTACAGTTATGCTCAACATGGAAGATCACCTTCAGGTACATACAATAAATTACCTACTATTTATGGAATATTTCATTTCTATGTCTATTTACAGGAAATTTCCAGCCCCCAAATCTAAAGTTTAATTTACTAAGAGAATCTGACACAGCAGGCTGACTTTACTAAATTCAATTTACCCACACGCGTACACACATGCACACACATATCCATATACATATATAACACTTATACATATATAAAACTTACATATATGTATGTTTATTTAATATATGTGTACATATATGCGCGTGTGTGTTATGTGATTAAATGTGACACGTGCTAGACAAGTAGAATTGCATTCCTGGGGAAATTCATCAGAGATTTGAGTATCCGCAAGGGTTACTCTTTTAAGCCTTTGTCACTACACATTTGGTATTGCATAAGACATTTGGTCAGAGGTTGGTAAAGGAATTGATAACGTAGTCATCTATTTCCTACACAATTTGAAGTTTTTATAACTAATTTTTATTACATTTTTATCTAACTTCTATCCTGCATTCTATTTTGCCCACTTATGTTTTCATAAATTATTCGTTCAACATTCACCAATTTTCTTTTCAAGAATGGATTTCTGTGGAAAGACAGTCATTTATATTGGTCATTGTTTGCTATACCAGCTTCAAATCATTGCATTCCATTTTCTGTTCAGCTCTGAGATTGGAGAACAAATGAGATAGAAATAGCGAGCATTTTGAAACATTAATGGTCAGTATTAGTGTTCAAGTTCTAACTCGAATACTTATCCTTTTAAGCAGATATTTCGAAAGAAAGCTTCCAGTTTCTCTTATTTACGAATGTTGGCACTTTTTATTTTACACTAAAGTCTGCCTCATGAAACTGTAACCATTTTAAAATTAAATTACATGAGTTAAAATGGAATTCCAATTTTAAACCTGAAATATGTTGTAATATTTTCTGGTTTTTGTTAGGCAGAAAATAAAATGTATATTTTTTTTTTGTTTCAGAAGATATCAGTTCTTTCAATAATTATTAATATTATTATTAATATCATTAATTATTAATATTATTAATTATTTTTTAATATTATTTCCATTTACAAGGTATTTGGAGCAAAACCTTCAATATTAGTATCAACTTTTGGCAAAAAACCAGCAGTTCAAAGGGAGTGGCAAGTCGATTACATCGATAGTTATTTTATCAATCCTGAAAGGAGGGAAGGCGCAATCGACCTTGGCGGAATTTAACGTTCTCAACGTAAGAACGGACGATGTGGTGCGAAGCAACTTGCCCGCGTGCAATGTGCCAACTCATCACTTTGCATCAAGTATTAATGGGAAAGAGAGTTAACGGGCTAAACTTGTAATATAGTCAAAGGACGCAATTTTTCATCAGACCTTCACCATCCTCCATTTTGTCATGCTCATGACATAATCCGAACGGGAATAAGCATGCAAGTTAGAATGTAAACACGATAGAGTTTAAAATATCTTGTTTTAGTTTTTTAAAATTGAGGGATTTCAATTTTTCATTTCGTTCAATTTGCTTTCCCCGAACAATTATACACAATCAGTTTTGCTGAGAGATAACAAATCACAGCCAAATAATTTCAAGTACTATTCAAGTAAGGAGGTTTCATGTTAAAAACACGCACTGTTTTATGAAACACTGGAAATGAAACGCAACTCGGTTTTTATGTTCTGAAATCAAATATTTACAAGGCACGCGGAGAAAAGTCGAAAAGATTGCGGAAAACAAACAAAACAAATCTCTTGTAAGGTTTATTTTCTTATTTAAATCAGTGATAACATTCAATGTGTGTTATGATTGAAATTTATAGGCATATTTTGTTTACCTTCGTAAAATCATATTTAACGTTGATAAAATGACAGTAATACATCGTTTAAAAAAAACAGTACAGTATTAATACTTTCAATCTTGAACGCACTTTACTTTCTGATAAATGTAACCAAAGAATATACTTCAGTTTCACCACCGACATCACACGAAAGATTATGGTTGTAAATTACGACATCATAGAAAATTACATGACTTTCTAATTAGAGAAAAATATCTATAAACTGTAATTAAAAATATTCTAGAAAGGGTTTTTTGTATTTTTATATTTGCAGATTCAAAATAATAAAACATAAAAGAGAGAAACCTCAACAAAATGAGTGATTGGGTGTTAAAGTGTGAAACGCTGGTGCATGTTTAGTTTCGTAAAAGGGCGGTCTGTGGCTGAGTTAGCAGTGTTTCTAAAAGTCCTCCTCTTTTCGCCCACCCCATTTTTTCGTCTTCTGATTGTTACCCCTTCTTTGTTCGGCTTCTAATCCTGGCACTGTATCACAGTGTCAATTGTTCATTAGCAGTGAGCTGGAGTAACACAACTTATTTATCAAGTACTCTCTCGAATACTCAATCTATTCCAAACACTACTGTTTACTACAACTATTCAACCCGTATCGCATCCTCTCTTTGGTCAATATATTTCTCAAGATCTCTACTTACTGCAGTTAAACCCTCCAACAATCATTGGTATTATTGACACCGTCTTTTTTTCTACGACTACAACCGCTTAACATTCGAAGCTTCTGTCTCATTCATCATCATTATCATTATTGTTATTATTACTTCACTTTATTATAGGTTTTTATTGGAGCTCTTGAAGTTTTACACGCATAACGTTCTTGCCAACTGCAGCCTACGGCACCATGCTATCCTTTCTTTTCAGCTGTCTAATATTTCCCTGATTATACTGGCCGTGCCAAAGAGGCAAATCTTTTGTAACAATTTTACTGGACAGTCTATTTCAATTTCCTTTATATTCCCCTTGATGCCGTATGATACTGATCCCAAGGACTCAGCAATAATCGGCACTATCTTCATCTTCACTTTCTATAGCCGGGCTATTTCGTGTTACCGATTTATTGTATTTATTTATCCTAAGGCGGTGAGCGGGCAGAATCGTTAGCGCGCTGGACGAAATGCTTAACGGTATTTCACCCATCGCTACATTCTGTGTTCAAATTCCGCCGAGGTCGACTCTGCTTTTCATACTTTCGGGGTTGATAAATTAAGGAACAATGAAAGACTGGGATCGATGTAATCGACTAGTTTCAACAAATTTCAGGCCTTGTGCCTTTAGTGGAAAGGATTATTATTATCATTATTAAAGTCGTCACACACTATCCAAAATCGTGATCTTGTAGATTGAAGATAATGCGTCTAGTGGGAGTTTGTGCTGTCTGTCAAGTCACAACAAGAAGCCCAGACAGACAGTACTTTGCACAATATACGTGCAATTCCAATAAAAGCCAATCTTTTGCAACACACCAAGTTTTAGGCTATGTCTAATGATTCCAGATGCTTCTTCAGATTTCGTACTATTGAACCCAACGCTCTGGTATCATTATGATTATCTGCTTCAAGACGAGGAGCTGGAAGAGTCATTAGTGCGTCGAAATAAGTGGCTAAACACATTTCTTCCGGCAATGTATACTCTAAAATTAGACTCCGCGCCTTTCAGGGTCGATAAATTACAGTTGCCATCAATTAACGGGCTTGTTGATATCGACCGACACCCTTCCCTTAAAACTCTTGGCTGAAATAGGCGGCCAATACGTATCTGTTTTCCTGGGATCTGAAATTCTTTTCGTATGGCTTAATAGGGTTGATTCTTATTTCAGATGTTCTTATACATCAGAATTATATTTTCTTTGACATACTGAAAACCTTAACCACTCCTAACTCCTAAAATCACACATATATTTACAGACATTTGCACAGCTCTTTCATGGTCCCAAATATCTTCTTACTTTCATATTGTTAATCTTCAAGTATTTTTGTCAATTTCCAAGAAATCGTTTTACGTCATTCTTCAAAAATGAACAAACGTCCACATCCAAAGTTTTATGGGACTGACTTGCTCTCTTTCCACGCTATAAGTCTCACTTACTTCCGATTTTTTCACTGCTTTATTATCTTCAAAATTTGCAGACAGGAAATTTATATGTAAATATACACTGGCACATTATAACAGTGTTATTTAAATTAACTGTTGAATATGCAAAGTTTTGTAATTGAGTTAGCCATCATTTTCATTGATTATTATAAGACTCTAAACATTCCAATGCCTCTGTTGGAAAACAACAGTTGTCACCAAAGAATAGTGATTATTTAACTTACGGGTTTAGTCTTTCATTTCACAGCAGTCGATTAGATCTTGTTTCTTTTGTCCTATGTTGAGCAAATCCATTGAGCAAGGTAGATACAAATGTTTCACATATGAATTAATATTTACATTGTAAGCATGATGAGAAGGTCAATGATTATATGTTATAAGTGATGCCAATTAAGATTTAACTAAAAAAAGTAGAAAACACACATTGATTTCACTATTTCAGAAGAAAATTGTTACACAAAATCATGCTATGTTTACGGCATGCAACAATGCCTTATTCAATGTAAAAGCTGCCAAGTTCCATATTAAAAAAGAAACGTTTCTTTACGTTCTTCCAGATGTAATGCATGAACCAACTGAAATCATTATCAGGATAATTCCGTTCAGTAACCATACAATTACTCGTCATATAGCTGAAACGGCCATCGATATCAAACATAATTTCATTGATATCTTTAAGAGCTCAGAAGTTTTTAAACAAGTAAATGAGTCAACAGCTGAGGTCAATCAATGCTTAGTGATAGTTTTTATTCTGTTATTTTCAATAAAATCCTTCAACCATATTACGAAAGGTTGTTTATTGATCAGACTGCTGCTTGACTCAAAAGGTAATATTTTAGAAATATTGAAGCCATTTTAACGAGCATAACATCTCATTAACCTTTATTGTTGCTTGCACATCTAAAGGAGGGCATGATGTGGTTGGTAGATACAGCCGTTTATCATTTCTCTTTACTCTAGAAATTTTGCACCCTTTCATAATTCCCTTCGTGTCCCTTCAACATTATGTAGTATCGAAATGTATTAGCAACTGGTTTAACGATGCATTACATTAGGATATCCAGACAGTAAACAAATTAAGATTAGAATTCTTTATCTTACTATTTTCCATGAACTGTGCCCTGATAATTAGGAAATGTGTACATTTCCTACCGCTAAAGTGCATTTTGAAAAAGAAAAATGTCTCTTTTATTTCATAACATACTCGAATATTTTTTCAAAGCACTCTACTATCTGATTCGCCCAAGCAAATCCTGTTATCGTTTCTTTTTTTCTGAGTGACATAATCACAATTTCAATGATCTTAATAAGTTAATGCATGAATGCGCAAAACACTCAACTACTACTAAGTGTCCATCAATGTTTTATATTTAAATTGACATTATATGAGATAAACATTTTCAGATCTCAGCCCGTTTAAATTCACATGTTGGACAACTTGCAAGATGAATAATTAGAGGGATTATAATAATCTTTTCTGCTCACTTAAGGCAATTGATTGAGGATATCCTACGGCCATTCCTTCCTGATACATTGTCTCCTCCACTTTGGTGCAGTAACCCTTCTGAACTCGAAGTGACCAATTGCTGGGAAGAATTATTAAAGTTACAAAATGTCAGCGATGTCAAAATGCAATATCACTTTCACAGTAAGCAAGGCCT
>NC_142939.1:1780446-1835446 GCF_046866305.1 Octopus bimaculoides | reverse complement strand
ATTGAAGTAGGTGGTGAATATGCCCCGGAATAATCATTTAAAGATGCTTTTGTTACATGTTGTTATTGTTTTTGTTGAATAAAATTATTGAAAAAAAGCCGCAATAATTATGCACCAACCCAATAATATTTATACTAAAAAGAGTTCAAATTTCACCGAGATTGACTTTAGCTTTCATTCTTTCGCGGTCGAGAAAATAAGAACCAGTTAAACACTGGGGTAAGCGTACATGAAGATAGTTAAAATATGTTTGTGACATATTTCAACTGATAAAAGGCAAATTCACTATAGTTACTGCGGAGAAAATTTCTCTTTTACTGTAAAATGCTGTAAAAATATCATCTGTCCAGTATCGCCCCCTGTCGGATTCCCAGACATCGATGATTCTAGCTCTTTAGCCATTATCAATGGGAAACTCTGGAACACTTTATGACATATGTATATATGTATGTGTGTGTGTGTATATGTATAAATACATATGTGTATTTATGTGTGTGTGCTCGCGCACATGCGTGTGGTGTGTGTGTGCGTGTGTGTGTGTGTGTGTGTAAGGGTGAAATGTTGCTAGTATCTTTTACGGTTCTACTTTGGCGAAAGTTGTGAACCTTAGAGAGATAGCGTCTCGTTCACCCAAACCAGATTTTCTTCTTGCTGGAATGAAATTCTCTGAGATACATGTTCTATGAGAAGTTGATTCCTAGCCTGTGGCATTAACTTTCGGTATAAATGATGAACTGATGATTGATTTCACAAAAATCTTTAAGCAATGGTCTCTAGCCTTCAAATAGAAAATAAAAAATATATAGTTCCCGCTCGATTGAATTTTTTTCTATGGCACTTTTTGCAAGAAAATTATACTTTGGTATAGAACACGAAAAACAAACGTGATTTTATGGAAATCGTTAGCATGGAAATTACCTCAAACGAATATTAACCAAGTATTCCACGATTACTCGCAAAACGATGGCTTTTATTCGCAGTATCTGGAGGAAGGGGCAGTACTCAAAAATTTTACTGGCCTTTCTCGATCAATGGTTTTGCTACAATTAATATCCGGGTTGCACTTTTGTAAATGAACGGCAATGTGAAAGAAATCAGCATGGAGGCAATTCCAGAAAAGCGATATTCTTTGATGAATTGTCTGCGTATCATGATCAATAGAAGACCTACGACGTTAGTGACATTCAACAAATTTTTTTTCGGATTCTTTCTCATTTTGTTTTGCTTTGTTATTATCGTTAACTACCACATTTAATTCAAAGAAAAAAGATAACTTGCTCTGCGTCAGTTTCGACCACAAATGTTCTAGATGAGCAGATCAACAGAATAGCCTCAACGTGCAAGTGGCTGAGCGCTCAACAGACAAACGTATCTTTAACAGAATTTGACAAGGCTGGTCCTTTGAAATACATGTACTACTCATTTCTGCCAGCCGAGAGGACTGGAGCAACGTGAAATAAAGTGTCTTGCTCAAGGACACAATTCGTTGCCAGGAACCGAACTCAACCTTACGCCGAGTACCCAAGCCAGTAAGCCAACCGCCTTCACCTTTTACTTAATATCTACATATAAATATATAACTTCGAGGTTTTTGATGGCCAGACTACTCAAGACATTAGTGGTGACTCACCTAATACAATGGATTTCACGAATCGCTGAATTGGGTTTCGTTATTTTAAGAACGATTTGTGCGAAACTGTACCCAAGTATATGATGACCTTTTATTGACACAACTTGCTCCAACATTGCCTAATATTCATTGATGGTTTACCATTCAAATACACCAAAGAGAGAATCATTTTTTATTCTCTTGATTTCTCTATGCATACGATCTGCAGTTGGAATCAAGGTCACGAGAGTTTAGATTCTGCTATATATGCAGCAATACTGAACATGAATATTTCAAATGTCTGCCGTTATTGGAAGTACTATGCATGCACATATTGGTGTACACAAGTTCATACATACACATATACAATTTTGTTGTTACTGTTTAATGTTTATCTGAAGATCAATATCGGTGATAAATGCAAAATTTTCAAACCTTAAATGGATCCATAAATGTTTTGTGCGGATTTTTTTTTCAATATCCATTTAAGTGGAATACAACAGAAAGCCAATTTTGCAGCCCATTTATACATTAAGCAGGAAAAATGGCCGACATTGAAATGTTATATAAAAAAAAAACAGTAAAGCTCCGTGGCTTTTTGAAAAAGATATTTTAAAATAACTTTTCCCAAAACTAAATCTATTGAATATGAATTCCCAAATTTCCATTTTGATTGCATCTTCTCTATTTTGTTATTAAAGGAGTTTTGC
Organism: Octopus bimaculoides; assembly: GCF_046866305.1. NCBI lineage: Eukaryota > Metazoa > Mollusca > Cephalopoda > Octopoda > Octopodidae > Octopus > Octopus bimaculoides. The sequence continues at coordinate 1,833,127 of NC_142939.1, read as the reverse complement.
AGTGTTAAATAAAATATATAGATGGGAAAATAAGCATAAGCCGTGCTTCAGGAGACGACGGTGTGTACGCATATCTCAACTGCGATTCAGTGTTCTTTAGAAATGTGGATATTCCAAGGACACTAACATAAACTTTATTAATAGTATAAGTATTCTGATTAGTATTAGTATTAATATTAAAGGTAATAGAGATTATTGTTGCCGTAATGGTATTTAGGCGTTATTGTAAGCGCTGATGCTTTCAATAGTAGAGATTTTCTACGGAAGCAAATGGGAACTTGTTGAATAAGAAAATTGTGTTAAACCTATTCAATTACTGGGAGCTATTAAAGAAAAAAACAAAAAAAAAACGCTGCAGAGGTGAAAAGTGGAATTTGACACGTCAGGTAACACGTAACTATTCTAGAAAATGAACTGGCATTCAGTAATACCATTTTTTTTCTAATACACTACGCTACCACCAGCACCAGCACCAGCACCACCACTACCACCACCACTACCACCGTCACTATCATCATGATCACCGTCGTCGTCGTCATGATCATCATCATCATCATCATCACCATTGTTGTGGTTTACACGATCATCGTCATCGCCGTTACGATTATTATTGTTATTGTTGCTGTTGTTATTGTTAAAATGGCTACGCACGTGAAAACCGGGCTGAATTTATGCCGGTAAGTCTTTACCTTGTTTTTCTTCTACTTTTCCGAGTGAGTCTTATCCAATATTCTTACACTTGTCTTCCGAAGGTGAGAACGCATCTGCACAAACACGCACATTCACGCTTTATGCACGCAATACCCATAAATACCCATAAATACCCATAAATACTCAAATTCCAAATTCTTTAAGTCTCCATTTTTTTCATCCAAATATATAAACATTCGCCAACATGGCGAAATTTCTGCCACGGAACGTAGTAGTAGTAGTAGTAGTAGTAGTAGTAGTAGTAGTAGTAGTAGTAGTAGAACTAGTAGTAGTAGTAGTAGCAGTAGTGGCAGCAGTAGTAGTAGTAGTAGCAGCAGTAGTAGAAGTAGTTGTAGTAGCAGTAGCATTATTATTATTATTATTATTATTATTATTAGTAGTAGTAGTAGTAGTAGTAGTAGTAGTAGTAGTAGCAGCAGCAGTAGTAGTAGTAGTTGTAGTAGCAGTAGCAGTATTATTATTATCATTATTATTATTATTATTATTATTATTATCATTATTATTATTATTATTATTATTATTATTATTATTAGTAGTAGTAGTAGTAGTAGTAGTAGTAGTAGTAGTAGTGGTGGTGGTCGTGGTAGTAGTAGTAGTAGTAGATGGATCGAATCCAGTGGTTCTCAACAAGGGTTCATATCGCCCCTGAGGTTCCAAATAAGAATTTAGGGGGTCCTTGCCAACGAAATAGTAAATTAGGGATTCACAATAATATTGTAAGGCCCCTGAAAAACTGTTGAAAAAGGTTTCTTTCGCTAACATCTTCTAATGCTCAACCTACAAAGGATTACGTGTGAAAAACAAAATAGGAATTTAGAAAGAAGTTTGTATAGAACTAATTTTTTCAACATTGAATGACTATGGGGTATACCAGAATAAAATACTAATCAGGGGGGGGGGGGCGAACTGATAGAATCGTTAGCAGGCCGGGCGAACTGATAGAATCGTTAGCAGGCCGGGCGAAATGTGTTTCCTCTGCCGTTAGGTTTTAATTTAGGCGCAGGAGTGGCTGTATAGTAAGTAGCTTGCCTACCAACCACATGGTTCCGGATTCAGTTCCACTGCTTGTCACATTTGTCCGACCGAATCATTGTGAGTGGCGTTGGTAAACGGAAACTGAAAGAAGCCCGTCGTATAGATTGGTGCATGTGTAAAGGTAGAATACCTACAAAAACCAGCATTGCTTAGAACTGCATTCTGCGTCAGGTTCTTGAAGCATGACCATTAAAGAAGTGTCACCTGTCTGCTGGATGCAAAATAAGCTGCGAGGTTTCATATAATAATAACAACAACAATAATAATGATAATAATAATAATAATAATAATAATAATAATAATTTCTGCTATAAGTGCAAGACCAGTCGATTACATCGACCCCACTGCTCGAGTGGTGCTTAATTTATCGGTCCCAAAATGATGAAAAGCAAAGTCGACCTCGGTGGAATTTGAACTCAGAACGTACAGACAGATGAAATACCACTATGCTTCTTGCCCGGTGTGTTAACGATTCTACCAGCTCGCCGCCTTAATGCATGAATTAAAATTATGATGCTGATAATTGGATAACAGTCGAGATAGTTGTCTTAAAGAGTAAAACAGGTCTATCAATGCATGCAGCAGTTGTCTCGTGGGCAGATGTTAGTCATTTATTGATGAAACCAAAGATAAGAGGGAGTACAGAGATCAGTAAATCGCTTACATGCCAAGGGTGAATGAGAACTACTTAAACTTGTTATAATGTAGCGAGGACTTAAACATGTTGGAGTTGAGGAGAAGATAGCGCTCTAAGCAGGATAATTTATGAAAGAAAGCTCTACAATAAAAGCAGTTTATTGTTGCAACAAAGACATGAACAATGGGAAAATGTTGACTCGTCGTTGAAATGGCTTCAAGACGGTGAATCAAATAAAAGAATAGAAAGGTTTTTAATGCCTGTTCAAGATCGCAATCTAAACACTAATTTAGGATTGTTATTCCATCTCTTCAAATAACACATGCTGGTTAAGCAATCAGCGAATTGAAAGTATTACTCGTATATTATCAGGCGTAAATTGTTTACACAAAATACAAGTAAAGACGATATTATATTTATTTCAATTTACACTTTGTACAAAAATATAGATCTGGGCAAATTTACCCTTACATGACTATTTGCTAGTCAATGCTTTCTCTTCTATAAACTTGGACACCGCTATGAAGACTGAACTAAAGAACATATTCCAAATGAACATTTTCCATAAGTAGTTCAAGCCAAGTCCACTGAACCTTAAGTTCAGGAGTTTCGTCCTGGCCCAATTCATTTTACTCTCCTTGTTGTAATACTCCTCTTCACGGCTGCTCATAAGTAGCAAGTGACGTTGACAGAGAAATTTATAAGCAATGAGAACTAAAAAGAGATTATTTACATTATTTACATTTGACGGATATTTCTCCTCATCTTGTTTGTTGTTAACACAACATTTCGGCTGTTATACCCTCCAGCCTTCTTCAGGTGTCTTGGGGAAATTTCGAACCTGGGTTCTCATTCCTGAAGTATTTTTCGATGTTGTTGTTGTTATTATTTTCATCATTATTATTATTATCTATTAGTATCAAGAATTATTTTGAGCATATACTTTCATATATTTATCTCTCTGTCTTCTTCATTCAAACAATGGTTTATTGTTTTGGCTTCCGGCCATAAAGGTGAAAGGCTTGTTGTTGACCGATTCAACACAACTTGACTTTTATTAGCGATTTCCAAATATTTTACCAACTTTGAAGACATTAAAAGTAAAACATAATCTAGGATTATTCCGACTCAGAATTAAAGGAGACATATCTACGCGAAAAAAGGTGCGATTCTATTAGAAACTCCATTAATGATTAGAAAGTCGTTAACTGTTTTTAAATTCATAAGAAAATATTTATTTCTTTATTGCTCACTGGGGGATGAACATAGAGGGGACAAGCAAGGACAGACAAACGGATTAAGTCGATTACATCGACCCCAGTGCGTAGCTGGTACTTATTTAATCGACCTCGAAAGGTTGAAAGGTAAAGTCGACCGCGGCGGAATGTGAACTCAGAACGTTAAGACAGACGAAATACCACTAGGCATTTCACCCGACGTGCTGACGATTCTGCCAGCTCGCTGCCTTATTTATATGAAAATATTGAGGAATAGAAATATTACGGGCCCCCAAAAGCGGTAAGCTGGCAGAAACGTTATCGCGAAGGACAAAATACGTAGCGTAATTTCTTCCAACCTTACGTTCTACGTTCAAATACCATCGGGTGTTAACTTTGATTTTCATCATTTTGGGTCGGTAAAATGAGTACCAGTGGAGCCCTGGAGTCGTCGTAGTTAACTTAGCCTCACCCCCTTAATTGCTGGCCTTGAGCCAATATTCGAATCCAATAGTGTGTAATTAGAAATTTGTTATTCTAATCTCATCTGGACACTTCAAGAAGAGCAACCAAGAACCTAGAACCAATTGGCAACATTTACTTAAAGTGCAAAGAATCAAATTTCATATTCTTCATTAATATACAACAGCTATTAAGAATAAATGAAGAATATCCGGCACAATCTCTGAATGAAAGAAATCGATAATTCATGCCCAAATAATGTCATTGCTTTAATAAACTGCATTATGGTGTTTCTGTTACGTAATCCACTTTACAACGCTAAGTTTTATACTCAGGAATCATGTAAATTTAGTAAGCATAATTGCACGTTAACCGCAGAAGATTTCAGATTGTCTCCAAAGGAGAGTATTTTGATTAGTTATCCTGTTACGCACATTTGTTAGCCAGTATCCATAAACAATAACTCAAATATATGGTGCAGTCTTTTTATAACTTTTGTCGTTAGCATTCCGTTATTTCTGAAATGCTAAGATGTGCAACACGTATAGATTTTTCCTCATTCCCGATCACAACTAGATTTTGGTAAAGTATTCCACGCATAAAGAAGGAGAGAAAAGGTCATAACAACAAATTCGTTTGCAAGGCATTCGTTTTTGATGCACGACCGAATTACAGGGATCTCTTTAATTCTATCGGTTTCTAAGTAAAATATAAAGAACAATAAAGAACAATAAAGAACAATAAAGAACAATAAAGAACAATGAAAGAACAGTGAAAGTCGTCGGTTAATGTGTCACTCTCTATTTATGTCTCGAAGGTAATACTTGATAAAAATGTCGCTTTTTACTCCTGAAATCGTCAGTAAAAGAGTTATCAAATTTGTTTAGCAAATACACAGGAAAAAAGAAATGAATCCGCGAAACTATTTAGTTTTGCCCATGTGGCAAACAAGAGACTTTGAATGTTGTGTACGTGAAATGTGTTCATTGTTAGAAATCCTGGCTTCACGTTTGGAAATAATCCTAATTTGGAGTTATCGATAAAATAGTCAGAGAGCAATTCAGTTAGGAAAAGAAATAGCAAAAATGACGAAATATTAGCGTGGTCACATTCTTTATTAACGAATAAAAATGGTGAAAAAATATTGTAGTGGATTAACTGCTTAGTCAGAGCAGTGTTTGCTTCTACACGCTGCTGCTTCGTAACAATGCATTTTCAAGCCGTTCAGTAATAAAACATCCATTAAAAATGAAGGATAACCGATATGTCTACATATAGAAACACAGTCGCACTTACACACGTACGCACAGAAACACACATACATATATGCTGCTATTACATATACATATATTCGGGACTGTATGTGTGTATATGTGCATTTTCTATAAAGGCCTGTATACATATATACATGCATACATTCATGCATATATATATATATATATATATATATATATATATATATATATATATATATATATATGTATGCATGTATGAATGAATGCATGTGTATGCAAACAGGTTCCCATATAAATATCGGGTGAGTGTGTGCGTTTCTGTAGAAACCTATATGTCATACGCTTTATGGCGTTGCACGATGCGATACACAAAGCCATACTAAGTTCATTATAAATACTGTTTCATGCAACAATTCTCTCAGATTACTGATGCACGTTGTGGGCACAAAAGAAATCCACTAGGTTATGCATTAACGAAACACAATGGAAACAATTCAATGATACGGGCGATGAAAAGACATGGCTTATTAATATAGATGTGGGTGCATTTCTTTTTTCGAATAGAAAAAGACGTACATAACCACCATTATTAATGGCTTAGTTGCCGTTGGTGGCAACATTATAGCAACAGCGGTTGCTGCTACTGTCCTTAAATTGTTCCACGTACTTATTCCCAAATGTATGTGCCTTCTGTTTAATTACAAAGTACTGCATATGTGATTAATAAATATGCATATAACCTAAACCTTCCCCACCACAAATACACGAATATTCTAATACATACATACATACATACATACATACATACATACATACATATATATATTATATATACATACACGCACACACACTCACACACACACTCACACACACTTATATGCATATAAGCATATATATACACACACACACACACACACACACACACACACACACATATATATATATATATACATACATATATATATATATCCATGTGCATGCATACATCATGTTTACATGCATATATATATATGTATATATACATGCATATGTCTATATATGTATATGTATATATATATATATATATATATATATATATATATATATATATATATATAATCTTATATATATATAATCTTATATATATATATATATATATATATATATATATAAATATATAAGTACATATATATGTATATATTTATGTAGGTATATGCATTTGCTTTCATTTCTAAGTACCCAGGCCTATATATGCATAGGTGTGTATGTATGTGCGTTATGTATGCTGGCGCATATGTATGAATATGCATATCATAAAATCCGGGATCCAATGTCAGTTCAGTCGGTCTGTGTCGTCATAGAAAATTCCTTATAACTTCGAAAAGTGTTCAGTGAGTTGTTTTGCTGGACGAGAGTGAAAAAAGAGAAAAAAAGAACCGAAAATGTCAAAGAATTGTCCATCATTTTGAAGAGAGATTATGCTGTTTCTATGGCCTTTTTCACACACAAAAAAGGGATTCCTGTATGGAAGCAGTGGAGTAGAAGAGCGTGATGTTTGTTACTTTTGGAACATGTGTGTGTGTGTGTGTGTGTGTGTGTGTGTGTGTGTGTGTGTGTGTGTGTGTTTGCACGCTTCCTCTAGAATGGGGAAGAAATATAGGTTAATGAAGGTGTTATCCATGTCGGAAACGTTTCATTCGTAAGTTGAAAGGAGACGGAGGTAGTGAAAGTGAAGGGATCTGAGTCAGCGTATACGGGGTTGTGCTGTGCTACTGGGCTTATTCAGCATTAAAGTGAAGCGCCTATGAACAGAGAATCGAGCAAGAGAAACAAAGGGAAATGATTCTTAAGTTGTTAAGTCATTAATGATCAGAAATATGACGAGAAGGGGTCCCTGGGAAATGGATGAGTGTGGGTGTGACGATATGTGAGAAGTAGTGTGCAGGGTTGAAATAACAAAAACAAAGGAGGGGAGAACAGTCTCATTTGCAGGCTTGTAATGTGCACAGGTTATTCAGATATATATCTATAATGTATGACCAAAGCTGAATACAAAATAGACACCTGATATGTGTGTCTGTGTCTGAGTGTTTGTGTGTGCGTGTTCGTGTGCGTGCGTGTGTATGTGTGTGCGTATGTGTATGTGCGTGTGTGTGTGTGTGTATGTGTTTGTTTGTGTCTGTGAGAGAGTGAATCTATGTGAGTGTAAGTATATATATATATATATATATATATATATATATATATATATATATATACGAGGGTGAGTCAAAATGTAATGCTATTTTGTTTAGGACAGGTATAATTACCAACACAGGAACATGTATCATACATCAAATTGAACCTGGTCCTCTGTGGATCACATCCCTACCTCTCAACATAGTCACCGTTCCTCTCAATAGCAATGCTCCACCTTTGAATGAGAGCATGTATCCCTGCCCCGTAAAATTCCGTTGACTGTTCTTTGAGACACTTCTTCACTAACTTCACTCTCACCAGGTTTAGCGCCTTCAGACTATCATCTCTTCGGCCCCACGAAAGAGGGCTTGAGAGGCAAACATTATTCCAGTGACGAGGAAGTGAAAACTGTAGCGAAGAAGTGGCTCAAAGAACAGTCAACAAAATTTTACGGGGCAGGGATACATGCTCTCATTCGAAGGCGGAACATTGCTATTGAGAGAAACTGTGACTATGTTGAGAAGTAGGGAGGTGATCCACAGAGGACCAGCTTCATTTTTATCATTTTATTCCTTTTGAAATCTCCGTCATAGGATTATAACAAGAATGTAGCTAAAATTGGAAGGTTTTAGACGCTTAAATCGACTACAACGCACTATCCGCGCGCGCGTGTGTGTGTGTGTGTGTGCAATGTTCCTTTCAGTTAGCAGATGAGGAACTGACCCTGAAACACGTGGTTGCAAAGTAAAATACTTAGCCACAATTTCATTCCTACGCCTATATATAACCATCTCTTTATATATATTTATACATATTTAAATTTGCAGAGGTATGCACATTTTACACATGCCGTTAAGATTTTGCATTTTGTGAGCTTAATCCTTTAAGTTTACATATCTCAGTGTAGTCAGGCTCTTATGTATGCTTCGCGCCATATAACTTGAGGTGTATTGAAATATATATCTACTTCGCTTAAAATACCAGCATATTATCTTATATATCTATATGAACATGTCTCAATATATTCTAACTTATAGATTGATATAAGCTGTAATGTTCTCTACTGTTACACATTAAAAAGAAATGCACTTAGCTAGACGCTCATTTATGAATAATTTATGTTTTATATCATGTTTATGTTTGTGGGTTAAATTCATGAGAAGACACTTAAAGTATATTTAACATAAATTATATCTTATTTTAAATCATTTTCAAAATTTACCATTATGTCTTTTAAAATTACAGACAAATGACAATGTTGTAGCACAGTATAACAAACGCGTATAGAAAAACAAAATATACCATGTTCACAAGTAATTAAATTCACAAACTAATACAAAATATAATAGAAACATATGTAATGAATTGATACAGAACATAAAATATATATTTTGATAAAATGGATTTCGTTATGCTTTTAATTTTACTACATTAACCTTTCCCCTGTTCTTTCAAAAACTGTGGTAGTGTAATTCAAAACCTACGCACACACAGAAATAAATACGTATATATATATATATATATATATATATATATATATATATATATATATACACACTCACTCAGACACGTAGAAAAGAAATTTAAACACATACAAACAAACGGCCGTGTACAAACAGAAATAGCAACGGCTATACAAACAAATAGATATTTTCATTTTCATTAATATTCGTTTTCTAAATCGTTGGTAAATTCAATATAAATAATACCTTTGCAATTCCACTCTCTGAGTAACTCACCTCTAATGTCTTCCTCTCTCTATTGACTTTCTTTCAATAACGCATGCGCACGTTGTTGAAATTTCACATTTGAATAACAAAATTATTTATCTTTCACAAAACTTACCCCACATTTATAATTTACTCCCTTAAAACATTTATCAAAGTAAAACCTACCATTTTGTTATGTATAGGCATTAAAGTGTCTATATTTGAACTGTTAGAAACCAGAACAATCTGATAGTCACAAGCATCTATCTATCTATCTATCTATCTATCTATCTATCTATCTATCTATCTATCTAAAAAAAAAATCCAAGAAAAAAAAAAAGAAAACAAAAAGGCAAAAGAGAGTCACTTACTGTTATAGTTTCTTCAATGAGAATATTGACCAAGGTTACCGTTGTCTTTTCCGTAGGCTTTTCTTTCCACGGCCAAACCTAAACTGTCCTCCCCTCCTTTTACACGAGAACATTACTGTGTGATACACAATCCCTATTGATCGCCCTTTTTTTTTGATCCCTTTTGATCGAACTACCCCCTTTTCCTTCCTACGATCCCTTTTGATCGACCCCCCCTTTTTTCCCCTCCCAAAAAGAAAAGCTCTACATTGTATTTGTCCCATCTTCGTTGAGCCCTGTGTGGCTAATAAAAGAAATGTATCTATCTATCTATCTATCTATCTATCTATATATCTATTCATATACATATGTATATATGTATAAACACACACACACACACACACACACACACACACATACACACATCATATATAGCTTAATAAATATACACGCTACACCATGGCTGCAGCCTAGGAAAGCGGAGAATAACCTGTAAACAAAAATACCCGCGTACAAAATCCGATTAAGAGATTCCCGAAAAGGTTGAAAAGAGCTCGAGTACCAGGCAAGAATAAATTTCTAATACAGTTTTAGGAGTGAGATATCTTCTTTTAACACTTCTTTCGATTTTTCACAGAAGAAAGAATGTCTCCGAAACGTTGGTTTATCGACTTCTCACGGCAACTTTACTGCACTCATTGTATTGATTTTCCTACATAAAATATACGTTGCCCTCGCAGAACAAGACCAACTTCATCGCAGTCTATTTGATCATATATGAATACATACATACATACATACATACATACATACATACATACATACATATATACACATCTGTGTGCATATTTCTATCCTTACAAAACGACGCTATTATAATATTTGTGATGCTTATTTCATTTCTAGCAGAGAGTATCAACCATTTTAATTGTAGTAATCAATCATTGTAAGCTCGGCCCACTACAAAATGTTTTATAAATATTTCTTTGTTACAAATCTCTGTGATGATGTAAGCTTTCGCTTTATCAGTTTTGTAATTCCTAGGTGTGTCAGCCCAGTGATAAAATCCCAAAATATATATTCATTCGGTATTTGATAGAAGAGCACTGGCTACTGGTCGTCTATATCTGTGAAGTTATCTTCATATGATTCTGATTATATTCTTCACGGGTTCGAGTTAAGGTATTGATGAATAATTGTTAAAATAGGAACTATGTAATAGGTAATTCGATGCCAGGAGAAAGTTCATTGATATCTTCGCTTTAATATTGATTTCATGTCATAAATACAGATTAATCTTAATTCAACATTTGATATGTATCACGTGACACAAGTTAAGTACGTCTATAATGAGTTTTTCGTCCTGTGTATATCAATATTTGAAAAATAACTCGGAGATCCCCTTCGGTCACGAATAACCATAGGATTGCACCTAGAAAGTTACCCTCCTAGGCACATGGTTGTCCATTTACAGATTTTTATTAATATGTCGCATGTTTTATAAATAATAGCGCCTGTGCCTATTCTTGTAGGTTCTACAAAACTTTCTTCAAAAATTTGAAGAACCTACAAGAATAGGTGCAGGCGCTAATATTTATAAAGCATGTGACATATTAATAAAAATCTGTAAATGTACAACCATCCAGATATCTGAGTACTTTATCATTTTTTCCAATATGTAATTCCTGTACATCACCTCCAATTCTTCCAATAGGAAATTATGCAAATTAGCTACATCATAAATATTGCGTAATTTGCTTACTGTTTGTTCCTCTGTAAGTGCACCGTGTTGCTATAAAGAAGGCAGTGTAACCCTTGTGTGGATAAGTGCACTTACGGCTGGAAGGAGTCACATAGCCATTTTCCTCCGGTCAAACATTCACCCGTCCCTTCATGTTGGAAAAGTAATGTTACTTGAAATTGGTACGCTGCCTCCAATTGAAATTCTCCAGACGGCTCCCAAGCAATTACCCTTTCTGCTCTGGAACCACATGTGCTTTAAAAAATCAATATCATCGTTTCAAGTGGTCTGAAATATAAACATTGTGGTTTTTGTCGTTGAGATACATGCCACTATCGACTCTCACCTACTTGCACGGATATGTACATACATATGTATGTTTGTGTGTGTATGGTTGTGATTTGACTAAAATTAATATAGATCGAACACATATTCTCGGAACAAGACTTTCTACAGTCCAGAGAAAAAAATGTCTCAAAAATTGGTTTAGAAAGAAATTCTCTTATTCACATTACTTAATCGTTCGAAGTTTTTCTTTTCTTATATATGTCCCAAACATAAAATTTAATTTTCTACAATAATTACTTTTTGGTTCTCTTGTTTTTGCTAAAATAATTACTCATAGATTTTGTTTCAATTTTATTGTGAAGTCTATTTGCATTTTATTGTTCAATAATCATAAAGATTAATTTAAATTTAAATTTAAATTTTAATGGTCTGTTGTTTGATTCTATTTTATGGCTTGTTCTGCACTTAGAGTGATCAGATGCTTACTTCGGAACCTCGGTACTTTCTGGCCTCGACTGTCATTGAACTATTTCCACAATTCGGCATTTGTAAATACTACAGCTGTTTGCTCCCTTTTTCAGCTTTGCATGTTCTTGAAGATCCTAGATTTTAGAATTTGTATTAGATGATTTTGATTATCGAAATATAAATCAGTGAGAAGTTGCGAATGTAATTTTCTATTTGGGGCATGCAAAATGCATCCATACACACACACGCGCAAATATATAGGCACAGGCGTGGCTGTGTGATAAGAAGCTTGCTTCCCAACCATACGGTTTCAGGTTAAGTTGTTGAATCCCTCTGCGTGGCACCTTGCATATATGTCTTCTGTTACAGCCTCGAGCTGACCAGAGCCTTTTGGTAGACGGAAACTTAAACACACTCGTTGTTAAGCAGTGGTGAGCACCAAACACAGATGCAAAGATGCACACGCACACAAAAACATGCACACACATGTATAGATAGTTCTCTGTGTGTTTTTGTATCTGTGTTTGGTCCCCCACCACTGTTTGACAATCGGTGCTGGTGTGTTTGTGGTTCGTTAATTTCCGGTTCGGCAAAATAGATCGATAGAATAGTTACCATGCTTTATAGAAAATTGCTGGGGCTGGTTCATTCGACAAAAAATTTAAAAAAACAAAACCTTCACGGCGGTGCCCCAGCATGGTTGCAGTGTAATGACTGAATCAAGTGAAAGATATAAGATATATATGTGTGTTTGCGTGTGGGTGTGTGGGTGTGTACTTCGAATTATACTGATATAATACTGAAAGGTTTTGACCCTTGATGCTATCATGCAGATGTGTTCACACATATCCACCTAGTAGAAATGTATATAGTATATGACACACGTTTGTGGAACGCATGAAAGCTGTCAGGATGGTGTCGCAATTATGTGGTGGATTATAGATATCGCAACACCGCTAAGCATATTCCCATACAATTTCAAATATAAATATTTGTCTAAATCTAATATTCCCCTCCCCGTTGTTGCAGAGCCCGAGGTTAGTCTAATCGAGCAGTCGTCTGATAAAATATATTCGAGCCATGATAAAATATATTCAAGCCATGATGATTTTTGTCTATTTAGTCTATTGGTCTACCATACCAATTTGTAGCTTCCGTTTTATCATGCTAATAAATATTTTCGCGGAGATTTGGCTGCTATTTCCATTATTTGGAAACACGAAATATAGGCTGAGCCTGTTATTGATTAAGTGTCGTTATTATTTTGGGTTTCGAAATAAATGAATGTCTTTATATTTCTATAGGATGTTGTAATATGACCGCTTCTTATATTGTTACGATATACCAGGGCAATACGTGTCGCTACAGCAGGGATACAAATCTGGTTTGTCATTAAGCAGGGATATTGAGTTTTCACACGTAGTTAAATGTATATGGAAACACATAATTCAAGTAGATTACTCTGAATCTAAGCAAGAAGATAAAGTCTTTTATTTTTAATATCTTACGTCCCATGAAGCTGTGTAACAGAAATAGGGAAATAAATAAATCAATTAACGAACTCCTTTCGTTATTCATTATCAATAATATTTGAGCCCATTTATTGAATCAGTTAAATCTAATTTAAACCTAAACTCACAGATCACGACTTCTTTGGTGTACACGTGACTGTGATAACGATGTAAGTAAACAGAATTGCAGAATGAATAAATAAACAATAACGTTAACCTTTATTCCTATCTTGGCTCCACAAGAAGGGGAATTATTGGATAAGCGTATGGTGCTTGATTATATTCTTTTGATTTCCTTATATAGACATAAATAAAGAAAACAGTGGAATATAAATAACAACTCAAACGATAATTGAATATAAATACTTAAAAAAAGAAACACACAAAATTCTAATAACAGAAGAGAAATATATTTTCAATTCAAAGTACCTTAAGTACTTATCATTATTTTTAGAATCGAAGACATAATGTATTTCTCAATTCATTTGTTTTTTATTCTTTTTTTTTTACTTTCTGGAATTAAATATCACAAAATAATAAAAATTAAATATTTTTCTCTATCTCTGTCACTCTCTCAGTCTCTCTCTCTCTCTCTCTATCTTACACATATGTACCATCACCGAACGCACGTACGTATACACTTCTCTATTAACAACGACTCTAAGATGTTAATAATTTTACATTATATAAATTCATGGAAAACCAAATTGCAAATAAATAAAATTCCTTTCCACTCTATTTCGTCTTTTCTTACCTTAATAACAACAGTCTCATTATCATTCGTATTATCAGCATTTCCTTCCTCATTTTTATTTTCCCCCTCCTCCCCATCATTCTCCTGCTCCTCCATCTCTTTTCCTCGTTCTTCGTTTTCTACCTCTTTACTACTACTACTACTACTACTACTACTACTACTACTACTACTACTACTACTACTACTACTACTACAGATGATGTTGCTGCTGCTTTCGTTATTAGATATTTATCTTATTTATTAATATTGAAAAATAGTCCTGAGGGTATTAGAAGTGGGTGAGAGCACAATTGAATAGGTTTATATATTTAAGTCACGATTTCTAAAGTTGAAGGTAATAAAAAGATATAACAGACGAAAGATTCGATGAAAAAAAATCTCCATTCATTTCAGGAAACATAAGAACTGAAAAAAAAAAATTAAACAAACACAAAGAGGAAATGGAAGCCACATATGCCCACCACCGAAACCTTCTTTGGTTTTACTACTACATAGCAGTTTTCGGTGTAAAATAACGTGATTCAAATGGTGTTCGTAACGCGAATCATTGGGGCATAGAAGCCATACTGGTGATAACCGATCGACAACACTTTACTTATTCATCAGTTTTTCTTACGGCTCTGATAGAATTCTTATTTGCACCATTTGCTGGCATCAGTGATTTCAACATCGCCAACATCACCAGAAGCCACTAGTAACGATACCAACAACAACAACAACAACAACAAAAATACCTCAAGCATCAACAAGAACATCCCCACCTACAACAAAACTTTAGACTAACATCTGAACATTACAACCACCATAACAAAGGCCAAACCATTTTTACTTTTGATATTAAAAGCCCATAATAGTTTCGCTGATATCAAGGATATCGTTAAAAATTCTAATAAATATAAAGACATATTTAATATCTATTTATCATGGTTGTTTGTTGGCCCATTTTTCTTTCTTCCTTTCGTTATTTTCTCTCATGTCTTCCTCTTCGTTGGTTTGGGCTACATTCTCTAATCTTTTCTTTTATTCTGTGACTCGACGAAGTTTCCTTTGCCGATATATAGATTAGATTTCAAGCAATTTGTAAACGGCTTGTTTTCTACGTTCTTACAACAGGATTACTATTATGAAAGCTAATAATATTAAAGGGAGCATGTAGTGTACAAAATAAGACGCAGATTAATATTAATATAAAGTATTAATATAATAGTCAAAGCTTACAAACGTACTTGAATATGCGTGTATATATATATATATATATATATATATATATATATATATATATATATATATATATATATATATATATATATATATATATATATATATATATATATGTATATATATATATATATATGTGTGTGTGTGTGTGTGTGTGTGTGTGTGTGTGTGTGTTTGTGCGTGTGCATGTGCATGTGTGTGTGTGTATGTGTAGATATAAATGCATATATTCATACATACATACTGAAGCGAGCGTACATATTAAGCATATACGCTCACATTCATACACATATATAATGCCAAATGTATCCACAAATATACCGACATATGCAAATATGCCTACCAACATCAAACCAATATGCTGAGGAAAGCTAAAATAATAAAGACCTCTTTAGATAAGGGTCCTCGAAACCATAGTGCAAGCGGAGACAGATTTTCAACTTAACACTTCTTCGATAGCGTCATGTCTAAATTTCTACATGTAAATATAGTTCCATTCCCCCACAGTGTATCCTTAGTTCTCATACATACATACATACATATATACATACATACATATTCACATAAGTTGGGCAGCTCTACAAAAGTGCTTGATTTCCGTTCCTTGTCTCACAGAACAATATCAGGTCTGTTATATTTGCAGCTAATTGATGATGTTATTGGGGTATTCCACAAATTTTGCTTTAAAGGATTTGTACACATGACTGGGAAGAGGTGAGGCTGGTATGCCTAGGTGACTGCCGTGTGCATATACATACATACATACATATATATATATATATATATATATATATATATATATATATATATATATATATATATATATGTATATGTGTGTGTGTGTGTGTGTGTGTGTGTGTGTGTGTGTGTGTGTGTGTGTGTGTGTGTGTGTATGTATGTGAGTGTATGTGTTTTAAGTTCTTTAGAGAAATCAAGCCGCTTACTAACTCAGCTTCCGGTGTTTGTGAAGATGTGGTCGATTTGGTAAGTTGGTTGAACTGTGGCTGCATATACCCAAGAGTGTGCATCTACTCACATGAGAATCTCGGATGGAAAGTTTTACAATGTCCTACATATCTTCACTGTGCCACTAAGAGATTAGATCTGGAGGATCGGCGTCAGTTACATTTGCTCTTTCTCCGTGAAACCAAGTACTTCTCGGTTTTCGTGCAAATTTGTTGGTACATAACCTAATACACCTGAAATGATACAAATGAGAATTCATCGTTAAGATACAAGAGCTGTAAATTCTGCATCTATTCCCCCGTAACTGTTCGTTTTTTTCCCTGAACTTGTGATTCTAGATTCACACCAGCTGACCTCTACAGCAGTGCATGACTTCTGTTTCTTGTCAACAACATGAGGTTAGTTATGCTTGCACAGAATTGATGCTTTTATTCGGGTGTACCTTTAATATCCCTCGTTTTGTTTTAGACGATTTATAAATTGATTCCACGTCCCATTCTCTCTGTCTCTGTCTCTTTCTCTCTGTATATATATATATATGCGTATATATGTAAACCTAATCATAGTATCTATCAATACACATAATGTGAATTGTATTCACATATAAATATAGTTACATTGTACGGATACAAATACATACACATTATTCACCCACACCACTACCACCACCAATAACAACAAAAGTAGCCGTTATTCAAGAACAAACACCGTATATCGGATATAGTATATTTCATACCTAGCTTTGCTGGAGCAAACAGAAAGTCAACAGAGATTTCAGCAGATGATTAACCACAGGTTAGGAGAAAACACAAAAGCTTTCAAGAGTGGAGTAAAACATCAAAGTGTTGATACAAATGGAAAAATGGATCTGTTTATCTTGTGGCAACAGCGTTCGTGAAAATGGAATGAAAATTTAGGAAATTGCATACACAAAACAGAACAATTTCAGACATGAATTTTAGTAAAACTCTCGTAATAAAAAGACAGACGGGGTTAAGGTTATTGAAGTTATTTGAAAATGAGGGAAGAGACATGCGTAATGTTTTTCAAAAATTGGATAGAAACATGACAGATATAGAAGGAAAGCAAAATTATTGCATGCTTCTTAAAAGCTGCAGCGAATAAATGCATTATCTGTTTGTGTCGACCTGTGTGGAAAGTATTAGATTTATTCTATGCACCTCGCTTAAATATATTTTACATACTTTTTTGTCTATTTTCTGCCTGACACAGTAATCCACACATACAGTCATGTATACGTGTATTTATATATGGAAGGATGTATACGCGCATTTATGTATATATGTAACGAAAACAATGAAATCACTAAAAGAAATAAGCAATGCAGGATGGACAAGTTTAAACAAATGTACTGTTTCAACGCTTAAGAAGGGAGAATGTCTAGACATTTTGGATGCTAATCCTTAATCAAATATGTATATATGTTTGCTTATACGTAGGAGTGTTTGGAACCGCTTTTCTGTTAAACATTTTATATTGAAGACAAGACTGTAATCGTGTTTAATCTGCTACGATGAAAGTTGTAAAATATTTTCGGAATATCTTTTTGTGTGTGTGTGTGTTTGTGCATCCTTTGGAGCGGTAGAGTTCCTAATTCATTCAAAATTTACTCCGGAGCATGGTCTGGATGAAATGTTAGTAGAAGTTTTTTTGGCGAACACACTGGTCTAGTAACAGAGTCAGGTGAAAGTTAAGCTGTGGTTACATTGATTTTATTCATGCTTGTTGCTTCTGAGTGTTGATCATTTTGCTATAAATCAATCTTAATAGTTTATCTCTCCACCTTTTTCGTTTTGAAAAACTTCAATTTTATATCGGGCATTTGCTGCAATGTGAAAGTTACTTTTGTGACTGATCAGAAAAATTTGCATTTTTGTGACTTCTGTAACATTTTCATGACGACGTTTACCACTTTCAGGTTTCCTTTGTGGTTTCATGTTTACGAGGTTTCTTATATTGGTGTTTTAATAATATATACTCGTGTATTTGTCGGTCGATGTGATATATTGGTTTGTTCTGTTTCATCTGTTTTAATGATAGATTCGGCCCTTCTTTAACTAAAACACATTTCGTTCAAATAGCATTGTATATGTGTGATTTGAGAAATTTTATGCTATGTCGTATCTGTTTTATCTGTGAGGGTGAATTTGTCATTGCCTTTTTTTTTGTGTTCTTCGTCTAATAATCTTTCCGGTATCTCTTACATACGTATGTACACATGCATATACCTGCCTCTCTTGTCTCCTTTTCACTATATGCACACACACGCCCACAACACACACGCACACGCATACACACAACACACACACACACACACACACTCACAAACACACACAGATATATACCCTGGCTGATTATCTTGTCGTTGCCCAGCAATATCTTTATTTCATTTAGTTTTAATTCCATGTTGGAACATACCATCTTCGACAGATATGCCTCTTAAACAGAAGAGATTTCTACACGATTTCGGGTAATTTATAATGTAAGTTATAAATTACCTGAAAATTACCGGAAAATAAAGTAAGTTTTTGTTTTCCATTTGGTGCATAGATGGGAAGATTTGTTTAGGCTGCTACTGATTCTTTTCAGAGTTTTGCATTCACAGACACTGATACAAACACACACACACACACACACACACACACACACACACACACACACACGCACACACGCACACGAACACACATACTCCACGTGATTGATATATTGTATATATATACACCAAATGACAGGTGATAGTGTTTATCCTAGCAACCGATTGCTCTAACCTCCACTAACAAGAAAATGTGTCTGATAGGCTTCCACAGAGCTTTTGTCCAGCAGTTGTCACATGCACATAGTCCTTTCATTGTCCAAGGGTTTTTGTACAATTCACATGATTCAAATACTGAACGGTAGGACTAGACCAAAAGTTATTTACATGCGAACGAACTGCATAAGGCTGGAAATTGTTTTAATCTTCAAGTAGCGTTTTATTCACAAAACAAGAAATCATTCACATGTGGTGAAAGAATTCGATAACTATGTTGCAACACAGCATTTTTAGTTTCGTTTTTTTTTAGCTTCAATTAATAAACATCTAGAATTGGGGGTGAAAAAATTTATTTATAAGATAGTCTTGTTATCAACTCTTTTTTTTTCTAGTTTGTGTTTTAGTTGTGTAATATTATGCATTACAATTATTACTTTTTGTATATATTAATACATAGAGCGAAATATTGAAAAATAACATAGTTGTATGTAAAATATAATAGTCAGAGTTATGAACTGTACAGCTTTCATGTTTGCTTATGAATTTGTAAATGACAGTCATCTGAAATTTATTTAGAAGCTTGCAGGCTAATGGATTTTTATTCAGGAGGAAATGTTAACTTCTTTACAATGCTATTAATGTGATTAATAGAACGATATTAATATGATACACATTTTGTATTCTCTTTGATGATTTTTTGAAAAACTAGTCGAGCTGTTTTATGACCAGGGTGCAATTGGTCCATATAATGTATTTTATGTATGGTTTGGTGGGTTTTCTTGGGAGTTGTTCGGTCAGAATATATTTATCCTGTTGAATTTGTGTATTTTTCTTTAGTTAAGTCTCCTAAAATATATGTATATTCATTTTTCATTGCCGTTTGTTTTATTCTACTAATGTTGTGATATTTTGCTGCAGCCATTTTATAGGCTCTTCTGAATAAAAATTTATAAATCACATTTTATATCAATGTCGATATTCACAATGTTCATGCATGTAGTGGCATTTATAGGTGTTTTAGTGTATACTGCTCCAATACAAATATTCTTCTTATGTTACATTTACAAATCAAAAATGGGATGGTTAGCTGGGTAAACTTTAAGTTAGACATTAAAAGGAGTATAAGGTTATTTGTATGTTAAGTTTTATTGTCTACTTTTCAATTGACCAACATTGAATTCTTCCTCCACCTTCCTAGTGTACATCGCAGGTTTGTACTTTCTGAAGACTTTATAGTATACCATAGTTATATAGAACTTCACAGATGTACATCTCGGTATATATAAACTAGGTCTATATATTTCTTGTTATTGAAATGCTAGATGGATTAATTATAACAGCAACAATCGCAAGCAAGCAAGCATTGTCATCCACTTGTATCTTTGTATGTGATTGCATTTTTGTGTGAATACTCCTGTGTGATGGGTTGGCTTTTAACCAGTTATTACTTAATGAGTAAAACCGTTACAGGGCGGGTGATTGTGGAACGCTTAGATTTTAAGTCTCCGTCGATCCAGTCTTTCAAAATCTCAAGTTTTAGCAACGGATCCTTTACTTAATTAATTTTGTTTATTATTTGCAGAGGTCATTAGCTTATTTTCCGTTATAAGTATGCAGTGCAAATTAAAATTAAATATGCTCAGCTAAATGCTTGTACGAGTTCTGAGGTATTATCTTGAGATCATTTGGAGATATGATCTAATAGCTATATCCCTGTGGTACTGTTTTCTCTCAGCGACATTTCAAAGAAATTTCATTCGTTTCAAGAATAAATTAAATAAAATGCATGAATAAAAACAGGTAATCATAGTGTATTTAATTCACCATCTTAGATTTCCAAGAACTTGCAAATGGCTCATTACAAGACAACTTTCACAGGGATAAGTTTCAATCTAGCAAGAAACCAAACAGCATCTGCTGAGTAATAGAATAATTATTCGACGGGCTTAGGACCGCATTTCGACTTGAAGCCAATTTTTTAAAACTCTAAGCGGCAAATATTTAACACCTATTGGCGGTCCCAGAATGGAGATGTCTCCAGGTAAAATGGTGTGCCACTGTTCTTTTCACGTCATCATATTTTCGTACTTGAGTCGTGAGGCTTCTTTTTTTATTATCATCAAAAGTAACCTTATCTACACTGGTGAGTAACTACACGTTAGTGATTAAAAGATGGAGGTCACATTCTGATCAAGTGGGAATTCAGTCGTGTTAGAGATTGCTTTGAAGAAATTTAGCAGAGGAGTTTATCGTGGTTGATCAATGGGATGATATATGTATTTTTTATTGAAATATATATTTTGTTTTATCTCATTCAGTAATCTTATATGCTACATTAATTAAACACAGCGTTAGTTTGAAGTTATATGCATATATATATATATATATATATATATATATATATATATATATATATATATATATATATATATATATATATATATATATATATATATATATATATATATATATATATATATATATGTACATATATGTACATATATATATATATGTTTATATATATATATATATATATATATATATATATATATATATATATATATATATATATATATATATATATACATATATATATATATATATATATATATATATATATGTGTGTGTATAAATATATGTACTCGAACATTCATCATACATACATCAATATGCATATCAAAGAAGGGGTTCAAATATTGATACCTGAGACAGGGTTCAAAATATGATAAAAATTTATACACATATATTTTTGCTTAAATGAAACAAGTCTAATCTCGAACAAAAGGGGTAAGTAACATTATTCTATATATTTATATATTCGGAAAAATAATACATTTTCACATAAAAAGTGTTTACATAAAAGTATATTAAAAACATATTGCTGTATATACTCACTACGTATAACATAAATAACACAAGTAATAGTAGAGAGAGAGAGAGAGAGAGAGAGAGAGAGAGAGAGAGAGAGAAAGAGAGAGAAAGAAAGAGCGAGAAAGACAAAGAGAAATAGAGGAGAAAAAGGATCATATAATAATTCCAGTGTTTCCCATGAGTAAAAACATAATGAGGAGAATTTTATATGTCACAACCCCAAAAGTGTTTGTAATATAAGATAATTCTTATTTAACTGATCAGGGTGTCGGTTGCGCTGTCAGCCATACTGCCAATCAAAGGTTTAGATGACGCATTCACCTTATCTAAGGATATATATATATATTACAGCAAAAACTTTATATCTTGGACACGGAGTTACCCAAGGTTTCTCATCCACAAAGCAAAACCTTGTCGACAGCTTGTCAGACGCTATAGAAATACAAAATTTAAAATATCTTCCTCGTAGATGTGAGGAAACGCTCAGAACTCGAGGAATACGTGTTAAGAAAAAAAAAAGGTCAATGAAGATGGGTTGTCTCCCCTGAATCAGAGGGGTCGAAAAAATATCCCTGATAGCAAACGAGGAAATCTAATTTTCCAGTAAGTAGCGCTTGAAGTGGATATATTTACAAAAGACTCTTTCTTTTGCGGCTATTTAATATGAACTTGCCACGGCCACTTCCATTAATATACGGGCCCGGATGATCAATTAATTTCAACCTGAAATCACACAGGGTCCCTTGATTTTTAAGGTGCCATACATGGCGAGACAGAAAAGAATAAAATGTTATGGGATTTTAATATTTGTGTGAGGAAGGAAGGTATTCAGAAAATTATTCTATGTTTTAATCGTTGGCAAACAAATAAATAAAGAAAGAATTTATGCGTAGCTTTGATTCGAGAAGTGAGGACGGATGGGAAAGTATGTGAGGCACACCAGCTACGTGACTAGGTTTTTCAACATTATCACTATCATAGTTTAACATCGTCCTTATAATTTCCTCTTTCCCCTTCTTTTTCCAACGTCCCCCTCCTCCACATGGACATCATTTTCATTCAACTGCAGAAAACCATTATAAACATTTTTGCTATGCATCGCAAAGCATGGTTTAGCACCAATAATACGTAACGAAGTTTGCTAATAGCATCTATTTTCATACTTGGCCTATCACTTTATTTTAAAGAATATTGGTTTCTGTATAGTGATATATAGTGGTATCAATCGGTATAAAAATAATATATCCTATCGTCTGATTGGTTATAATTGAAATGACTTTCGTGTGTGTTTAACAATAATGGTATTTTTGAGCATGTTATATGATTAAGCGAATATCAAGCAAAATCAGCTATAAAATTGTTTGAAAACCTTATTGTGATAAGTTTACAGAAAATATAAATTGGTAAAATGTAAGATATCTGCCATCTTATGTCGGTGACGCTGTTGATGGACACACTGTCAGTATATCAGTTGGATATGACATAAATATCAGTAGAATATTATAGTATCATAGACCCCAACCATACAGCAGTTATAGCGTTTAAGGAACTCGCTAAATCACTATTGTAAAATATATTTCCCGTTTGATATTTTATGAAATGTTTTCGGTAAAACATATTCTAATCTTAAATGTGAACAGCAGTATATATTCTCCAACATACAACAAAATTATACTTATTCGTGAATTAATAGCTTTTGATAATTTAGTAGGACTTTCGATTAATAATAAACTATATATCTGCATTGCTGCTACTTACCAAGTATAAGTAAATATGTAAATCAAATTCGCCCTAGATGTTCGAAGAAGTTCAGCCATTAACGCGTTAGACGTTTTGCAAATTTTCACCAAATAGATTTATTAAAGTTGTTTATCAATTTTCGTAGGAAGATTCATCGAACTCAGCTTCAAAATAGAAATAGTAATTTTACAAAATTGAAGAATTAATTTTAGTAGAGTTCTGAGTAAGATTGCATTAGTGACACTGTTTATATGACATGATTTACGTGACACAGATGTTGATATTGAAGTTAATGTTTGACGACTGGCGCCAGACATTTCTTCATCTCATATCAATGATTGTTTATTACTTGCCTTTCACTGGCAAGTTAATTTCTTTTAATACTTATTTAAATTATCTATTATCAGATAAACTTTCACTACAAGTAGTGCTCATATCAGTTATATTAAGGTAATACCGACAATAACAATGATAAATATTACAACAATAGTGACGAAGCTGATTACTTTTATTTGCCACAGGACTGTCGTTTGGTGGGGACTCTAAAAAGATAGGTTATATATATATATATATATATATATATATATATATATATATATATACATATATATATAATATAGGAGGGGTGAAGAGATAACGTAAAAGGAAACGATTGAAGAATAATAAAGAATTATATCAAAGAATACTTAGTATACAAATATAGCTAATACATGATTGATCCAATCTGTAGAAGAAATTTAATTATGATAATTAGGGAGACACATAGATTAATGTTTCCCCTGAACATGAAGAACAAGTAAGATTTCCTAACTGTTGTTCTCCGGCCTAGAGACACACACACAGAAAGTATATTCAGGCACATCCATCTTTTTAGCAAATATAATAACAATGGGTCCGGGTACCATTTTAAATATTCCCCAATGCTTTGCAGCGGATGCTTGGATCAGATAAAACATGTACCAAAATGACTTAAGGCATCAGATGTGAGACTGACAAGAATTACCTCCTATAACATAATACCAACGGAAATATCTTGCTCTACATCTTGTCATTTGTGGGCCGAAATAGAATTTGGATAAATTGTAGTGATGGACAAAATGAAGGAAAATTTAAAAGCATAACGTATCGATTTCTTTGCTCCCTTCTCAATCTTGACTTATAATTCCAAAAACTTTCCCAGTACCAACATCAGAAATGCTATTCTCCAGCAACGATTTTCTTTTTTTCTTTTTTAAATCTCCAGTACAAACTATAGTAATTGATAATCTCCCAGAGATCGTTCTGTATAAGGTGTACTAAGTGCTAGGTCTTAGTTTCTATTATCTCTCGTTAATATCGCACTTAGATGTTGGTAATCACTCGTGTTATTATTGCATTAGCTGTCAACAGACGCACACCTAACCGCTCACACAAGCAAATAGCATGCGTGATTATGTATATATATACATTTATACACACAGTATTAGCCACAGATACCTCTGAGTGTAAAATTATATATACATATATGTATATATATATATACGTACATACATATACATATATATATATATATATATATATATATATATATATATATATATATATATATATACACACATACATATATACATATATATATATATATATATATATATATATATATATATATATATATATATATATATATATATATGCACATAGTATATATATATATATATGCACATAGTATATATATATATATATATATATATATTGTCTGCAGGTGCATTTGTGTGTGTGCATGTATATGTGTGTATGCGTGCACAAAGGTATGTTGATGTGTGTGCATGACGACCTGGAAGATAAATGTTTGTTTATTCTGTGCTGTAAACTTTCCCAGTGATTTTATGTGTGATTACACAATGCTGGTTAATAATGCCCTCTCTGCATCCTGAAATTCTGTCTGGCTATGACAATGCGATGCATTACATTTCTATGCAACCATATTAAATGTTAACATTTTATCCTACACAAACACACGCCCATCACCGCAAGAAAAATACACGCACATACACATATTGGCATATATACACATAAGAAAAGAGTTTCAGTCACTTACTCAGAATCAAACTCATAGACACGCGCGCGCGCGGGGCACACATACACATATGCAGAAATACCCCACGATATATGTATGCGTGTATATATATATATATATATATATATATATATATACACACACAAATAGACAGAAAGATGTATGTATGAATATATATATGTATATAAATGTATGTATGCATATATATATAACCACATATACATATATGCGTATATATATACACACACACATATATATATATATACATATATATACATATATATGCATATATATATATATATATATATATATATATATATATATGCATATAATTTATATATGTATACCTACATGCGTGCGTACATATGTATATAATCATATATTTGAATATATATACTTACAAATACATATTTGAGTATGTATATATATATATATATATATATAAATATATATATATATATATATATATATATATATATATATATATATATATATATATATATATATACACGCATGTACATATATATGTGTATGCGCGTGTGTGTGTGCGCGTGTATGTATGTATGTATGTATGTATGTATGTATGTGTGTATGTATGATATATGTATGCCTAAACGTGCAGTGTATTTACTACCCGCATTCAAGAATGAATGTCAGTTGTATGACCTTTGTTGATTAAGGGTTCTCTCATTCGCTGCATTCTCTGATCAGCCCTATTGACATTTGCAACAGAAGAGTTGAGCCAATTCCTGTAATGAATCTCAATCGAAGCACGTTACTTATTGTGTGTCTTACTATAGAGCTTCAGTGGTTTGAAATTTTGCCCCCTGAGCCTTAAGCCTTTTGTTCAAAGCGATATATATGGAGGGATTACGCTTCTTCTTCTTCTTCTTCTTCTTCTTCTTCTTCTTCTTCTTCTTCCATCTAAAATTAAATAATAATAATAATAATATTAATAATAATAATAATAATAACAATAATAATAAATCACAATAATATAATGATACAATTGATAAGAAAATAATTAAAAACATTAGTAGTATCAACAATAATCTTAAAATAAGGAACAATATACTACTACTACTACTACTACTACTACTACTACTACTACTACTACTACTACTACTGCTACTACTGCTGCTACTGCTGCTGCTGCTGCTGCTGCTACTGCTGCTGCTGCAGCTGCCAATAATGATATTAACATCAAACAATTTTTGCCACGAGAGCAGTAATTTTGTGGTAGCGGATGAGTCGATTACATACACCGCAGCGTTCAACTGGTACATATTTTTATCGACCCTGAAAGCAGGAACGGTAAAGTCGACCTCGAACGAGTTTAAACTCGGAACGAAGCGACGGGCGAAACACCGCTAAGCATTTCGCCCGGCGCGCTACCGTTTCTGCCACCTTAACAACAACAACAACAACATCAACAACAACAACAATTACAATAATAATAATAATAATAATAATAATAATAATAATAATAATAATGATGATAATAATAATAATAACAATGTTAATGATAATCCGGCTTATAACAATAAATCGCCGCACGTCCGTATTACTTAGTTGAGCACAGTTTTAGAGGAAGATGGGGTTTGATAGTATACAGCCCCTTTAATAATTAACAATTCAGTAATGAATAGCAATTTCATTTGGCAGCTAGTGAAGGGATTCTAAAATTATATGTAGTGAGGAAACGAGGAAGATTGTTTCATAAATACAATATATGTATGCATAATCATATATATATATATATATATATATATATATATATATATAGACATATATATGTGTGCGTCTGTATACATATATAAATACATATATCCATATATATATATATATATATATATATATATATATATATATATATATGCATTGTACGTATGCGTATAGACTGGCTATATATATGCTTATATATTTAGGCATATAAATATGTGTCTGTGGGTGTTGATGTAAATATTCTTGTCTTCGTTTATGTATAACAACAATAAAATGCAAGACAACGTAATTTTCAAGTCTTCTGCAAACAGGTTGGTCCGAGATATGACTGTGAAACAAATAAAAGAAATATCTTGACCAGACGTCAAACAAAATATTTCTATATGCAGACAAATAAACAGTGTCCTAGTCACTACAGTAACCAAATAAATGTCTCTACTGTTTTTTGTTTTTGTTTTTTTTTACTTCCTGCAAATTAAGCAGGCTCCGGAGCACATTATCCATATGGATATATTTTGACCGCCTAAATTTCTTTTTTATACATATCAAACTTCCCATGTCGAGCAGAGATAACGCCTCTTATCTTTTAGCTGTCATTTTGTTTTCATTTTTCTTGTTAGCCGCTTCCTACAACTAACTAAAAGCGAGTATATACAATGCCAGAATGCGAGGAAGATGTATAATGGTTTTCTATGTTGAGACAATAGGGGGGGAGGGCTTGGCAATTAACGGTGACAACATTTTTTCTCTAAAAGATAGATTGTATGTTTAACTGATAAACATGCATTCAACCAAGAGCAAATAGCACGGAGGGGTACCCAAATAATAATGATGATGATGATGATGATGATAATAATAATAATAATAATAATAATAATAATAATAATAATAATAATAATAATAATAATAATAATAATAATAACCTTCACTTGCTCAAGAGTGTTAGGTATGTCCTGGCAGTGGTTGCATCATGCAGATTAAAAGGAAACAACAGTGATTACAGCAACAACCACCACTACAACAGCAAAAATGGACGAGAAGCAGTGACCTGAAGACAGCGACAGAAGTTCTTATATGCGCAGCACGAGAACAGACGTTGAGGACTATGTAATTGAAGTGCAGAGTCGATAACACTAATGGCAGCGACAAATGCAGAATGTAGGATGAGAGGGGTGAAAGGGTATGGCACATCGTTAGGGAATGCCTGAAATTAACACAACGCGAATACACCTTACATTCTGATTTGAAATCCTGCTGAGGTGAACTTTGCTTTTAATAATTTTTTTGGTCAATAAAATAAAATACCACTAGCAGGCAATCAAATACTGGTATCGATGATATCGACCAAGCCTCTCCCATGAAATTTCTAACCTTATGACTGTGTTAGCAAGATTAGAAGTAAAAAAAGAAAGAAAAATAATGGAAGAAAATATCAAAGAGAAAAGGAATGGTTAATACAAGAAAGAGAGGCATACAATTAATTAGGTAGGACGGAGAGAAAGATACGAGGCAAGTACGAAAAGAGAGAGAGGAATGAGAGAAAGGCAGAAAGAATCAAAGAAAGCAAAAAGAGGCAAAGAAATAGGTGAACGAATGAAAAAATTAAAATAAATTAGGGGTTGAATGCAAACTTATTTTTTCAGGGAAACATTAGAAAATTCGGATGGAAAATTGATGAATTATAGGGTTTGTGTGTCCAGTGGATTAAACTCTCTCCACAGTAACAATTAATATTATATTAACCACGAATGTGAATAAAATGAATTTCTCGCTAAAAATACGGCAACGTCCTAAAATGAGCAAAATACTGCGACATCCTAAAACCAGGAAAATAGTTCTAAGCTG
Source organism: Octopus bimaculoides (assembly GCF_046866305.1). Classification (NCBI taxonomy): domain Eukaryota; kingdom Metazoa; phylum Mollusca; class Cephalopoda; order Octopoda; family Octopodidae; genus Octopus; species Octopus bimaculoides. Next base: position 1,803,658 of record NC_142939.1, on the reverse strand, counting down.
TGTGAAATTTTATTACATTATAGAATGAGCAAAATATTGCAACATCTGATAATGAGGAAAATATCGTAACGTCGAGGAAAATATTGTAACCTTTTAAAATGAGGAAAGTAATGCAATTTTGGGAAATGAGTAAAATACGGAACCATGTCAAAATGAGGAAAATAATGCAACATACTAAAATGAACCGTAGATTCAAAGATTAATTGGAAACATAATAGATTGGAAAAAAAACAGAAAAAAAAATAAAAACACAATAATCTGAAAGTGCTTTATTGTTTAAAGAGAAAATTATGAATTTCTGTAATTAGGTGATTGATGAATTGGTAATTTCTGTAATTAGGTGATTGATTATATGGGGAACACGTAAGTAATAACATTGCACTTAACTGCATGGCAGCAATCCTATAAGATTACAGGAGAAACTAAGGAGAATATAGCCATATAGTTAGCAACAGAAGACAAAGTAGGAACTCTGACAAAGGTTAATGATTTCCTGAGTGCCACTGGTAATTCGAATGATTTTGCTTATGAGCGTGAAGAGAGATGGACTCGGCTGAATTTAAGGTCGTCTAAATTAGGAAGAATATTATCAGAAATATTGATAACAGGAATGACTGCAAAGAATACGAATAGAGTAACAATCGTGAAACCCTTCTTCAGTCGACTTTTACTCACCGATAATTAATTAGTTACTGAAAGCGAAATTATATCTTGCTAAGATATACAACACTTTAATCGATAATAAGGGCCTTGCTCTTTGACATGGGCTCGGCTTAGGTTAAGAGATCACATCCACGCAGATCATTTGATATTGACATGGGATCGTTTGTTACTGTAGATATTTGGGAACTCATTGAATTATTTATATCAGATGTTTTGAATACAATCTACCCGTTTTGATATGTGTAATCTGTGTACTGGTGATGAGTTGGCTATTTCCAAATACACGATTGGCCATATATTTGACAGGCTAAAAATACTCTCCAGATATTTCTACCTGAAAATTATAAAAGCGACTTAGCAATATTTTATTTACTGGGAATTCGCATTTATGTAGAGGCATATGAAACGCTTCAGAAAACGATATAGGATATTTATTTACCAAAATTCAAAGTCATTCCTCTCCTTCATTTAAGAGACCATATAGAAAAAAAACTATGTTAAATCATTTCAAATCTGCTATACAATAAGGAATATTTCGATAGAGTTGGTTGCTGCAGCAGGATATAATTAAATAATCACAAACACCACCAGCTCAGGGCAGCGAAAGCGGAAATGTGTAGAAATGTATAGTTCGCGTGGAAATTCGCATTCAATATCAAGTCGACACTATGGGAAGTCTCCCTCACATTAATTATTATTTTCTCTTTCAGCTTATATAAATACTAATGTGTGTGCGTGAGTCTATATGCGCCCATGTTTATGTATATAAATAAGATTGCAGCGATATAGCCTTTCATATGTTTAATCGATGACGGACGCCATTTGTATAACTGCGATATGTGAATATGCCATTGAAATGTTGTTACTTTTATCTATGTCATTCCTATAAAGTTATCAGCAACACTAATCTATGTATTACTTATAAATGAGGCAATAACATACATCTATTTTACGTCGATCCGCATTGTATATACCAAACTAGATACTATTATAGTTGCGGAAGTACACATATCTGTTTCAGATAAATCGTACGTGCGCGCGCGCGCACAGACACAGACACACACACAAACACATACACACATACACACACACACACACGCACGCACACACACACACACACAGACATACACACGCAACCTGACACACTCACACACACATACGAACACACACACAGACAAACACTTAGACACATGTACACTATCATGCAGAAACACATAGACACATGCGCAATATCATGCACAAACACACAATCAAATGTGATTTCATACACACGCATATATCCATATGCATATACATACACAAGCACACACAAACACATAAACCACGTGATATATGAACTCTTATTTATATTATTTTATTATTTTTTCAGTCATTTGATTGCGGCCATATTGGAGCGCCGTCTCATAGGTTTTTGGGTCGAAGAAATCGACCACAAGACTTATTGTGTGTAAGCCTGTTACTTATTCTATCGTTTTTTTTCCCGCAGCGCTAAATTACGGTGACGTAGCCAAACCTACATCGGTTTTCAAGGGATGATGTGGTTACAAATGCAGACAGGAAGAAACACACGAATAGAGTATACACACACACATATATAGGACGGGTTTCTTTCAGTTTCCGTTGAGAAAATTCATTCACAAGGCTTTTGTCGGCCCAAGGTTATAGCAGAAGACACTTGCAGAAGGTGCCACGAAGTGAGACTGAACCGGTAACCACATGGTTGGAAATCAAGCTTTTTACCACACTGCCAAACTTGCACCTGTCTGTGTTTGTGTGGGAATATAAGCAAGCCAACGCCGTGGAGCATTACTTTTCTGAAGCCTCATTTCTAGATAAAACTTCCCACCTAGTTCTTTTCTATTTTAAAGGCATATTCTCAGGAAGAGCTTATCCATGGTGAAGCTTTCAGGTTTTGATGTTGCGTTAGTTAACCAATTAAGATGATTAATTTAGATTAATGCGCCTAAATGCAATACTTGTTTCCGGAATTTTCTGACTCAAAGGCTAGTTTAAAGAATCCATATTGTTGCTGTGTTAAATTCAATTTCAGCAAATAGAGGATGAAGACTGTGAAGGGTAAATCAGAAGCCGTGGGCATTGCTTTTCTGAAGCATCAGTTCTTTATAAGTGCACCAATTATGGGATTGTATGTCCTGGAGGGTCATACTCACGTCCTAATAGATTAGTGGTACAACAAGGCACCAATATGCACTGGAAATAGCAGTCGATACAATTATGACGTTTTAATAAAGCTTCACTGCGTATATAGTAGCAATGACGTCTGTGTGCAGAAAACAGGAAAAGTTTGTCTTAACTCTAGGAAGAACATTCGATAAAAGGACAACCCAGAATCGGATAAGGCAGGACCGGTTTGTCACTCTTCAAATACGTTTGTCAACGTAGATTTGATCAGTCTTCATCAGCTGCATTTACCTAGACAATATTTCGAATGTTGCCACATCAATGCCAAGTATACTCACCTGAACGCTTAACCATTATCAGAACCGACAACAGTGAAAATGATTTCAATGAAAAAATGAAATATTGCAATGCAAATGTATTTCTTTTTAATAAAATAAAGCACCGTAAAGGTAGAAATATATATATGTGTGTGTGTGTGTATGTGTGTGTGTCTGTGTATGTATGTATCTGTGCGTAGCATACATTGACGCACACACGGACAAGCACATATAATACAGCCAGGTACATGCATGTTGTGTGCATTGAGATACTCTCTCACATATAGCTTTGCGGTATATTGCATTCAATGCTGGAAAAATACAGCTGCAAAAGATAAATTAGCGGCAGATAATTAGGCTGATAATAATCTGTAGCGTAACGAATACATAAATAGTAAATATATACATTACTTTTTGCTGCCACACCCAAAATAGTAATTATTTTATTATTATTTTTTCCTTTTACTAGTCAGCGTTTATATTGACCAACAAATATAGAACGATATATAGTAACAGCGATATATTCAGACATACTTCTATATTTATGATGATAAATGAAAATGACAGACGCGAAAGATTTAGCTCTATTATGTTTCGATGTTGTTATCAATGTTTTCCTTTTCTCTTTAAAAGTTGTGATTTTTTTTACGTATATTTATGAATGCGAATATCTGTATTAATATGTTTATTTATCTAAGTGCTTATACTTGCGTCTACCTGTATGAATAACAATGTCTTATAAAAAATGTAAAAAACGGTTGGTGTTGTACGAACAATTTTGTACAAAACATGAGACGCTGGATAATATACGCTCTACATTATCGACGCATCAATCTTTTTCACACACACGCACACATGCATACATACACACACATACATATACACACGCACACACATATATATGCATGTGTGTATGTATATATATGTATGTATGTACGTATGTGGGTAGAATTTGTGCGTATGTTGTGTGCACGAACGTATAAATGTGTACTAATGTGTGTGTGTATGTATATATATATATATATATATATATATATATATGTGTGTGTGTGTGTGTGTGTGTGTGTATACAGATATGTACCTATCATCACCTGTGTGCATACAAATATCTCTCTCTCTCACACACACTTTTTCTTTCTCTTTCTCTCTTTTTCTCTATACTCTCTCTCTCTCACACACGCACGCACCCACTCCCTCACACACACACATCTGTATTTATGTGCATTTGCATAACGATTAGATTTCTTTGTCACGAGCCCGCTCTTTTTTACACACCCTGTAGAATCAAAACTTATTTCTTTCCATGAATGTACCTGACAACTTCCTAACTTCTCTCGCAGTTCCTCAAATTTACCCATACTGTTTTCTTTTGTTATTCAGAACCTCTCGCCAAGAGAGGGAAACATCTTTATATGTTTAACTCACTATTTTATTTATCTGTTATTCAGTTTTTTCAGCTAACAACACCACTACTTCCGCATTTTCTATATCCTCGTCCATTTATGTTTGAAAGGCGGTTGTCTCCTGTTGTCGGATTCCGTGATGGAATCCGACATCTATGCACGAAGATCTATTCATGGAGCTATGTTTGGTAGTGCCCCAAAAAGAGTAATTTTGGGATCTGCTGTTGATGCAGATCCTAAAGTTTTTAAACTGGAATTATGACAATAGTTAACGACCAAACGATCAAAAGTTGAATACAAACAGTAAGCATGCAGATAACATTCATTTGGTGGTACTTTACACGCACAACCGTAATAATGAAATTGACGACGACAATCTGTAATATTTAATGCAACTATGGCGTTAATTCATAATTTATGAGCGTCGTTACGAAATGAAATCGAGTGTAAACGGAATTATTTTTCATGTGAGAGAAATTGAACTGTGAATGCATGATATTGTTCAGGACACTAAAAGGCCATCATTGAGTTATACTTGATTCAACAGAGCCGATTCATCAAAGGGATGAACTGTGGAAGAGAGAGTTTCGCCAGCATTGGTTGCAACAATTCGGTTTGATTAATCGTGTTGTGGAAGACATATCCTTTCGCGAGTTTCCAATGCTTTAGTGGACCCTCGTACGTTTGATAAGCAAGCTTCCATTTCTTTGTAAATGCATTGAATAATATTTACTTTTTATTTTTTTATTGTATTCGGCATTGCTTAGTCTAGATCATAATTTACATCAATAGGATATTATTCAAAATTGATTCAAACTCAACCAAAAGTAGCGAAAGATTTTCTCCATTGATTAGAAAGCAAGCTATTTAAGATTCAGCTCCAATTAGGTATTTAGTTTCTTATGATTGGATAGCGAAACCAAGCCTGCTACTTTGGATAGTCTTAAATTTTTATAAAAGGGTTTGGAATCTAATTATATTATTCAATGTTTAATTATAGAAAGTAAAAGTCAATTTGTATTTTAGAGGAATTAAACGATCAGCTAAAACGCCAGCGTTTTAGTTGTTTTATCATTTTTGCTTAGATTTTTATCCCAAGCCTATTACTTTTAACTTGTCTTTAAATATTAATATTCTTTTCTGAAATTCAATTTGTTCGCTTGCAAATATGAATATATTTTGTTTTTAATTCAATTAAGGTTATTAAGACGGTGAAATACTCTTGTTAAATATCCGTGGTTAGAAAACTAGAATTCTCAATGAAGGAATCCATGGAAGTGATTTAAATTTATTCCTTCAAAAATGTATGAAGATCATTTGTGAGTTAATGCACACTAAAGAACGCTTTTTCCCCTTTGTAGCCATCGGCGCGTAAAAACAAGTGTTTTTGCTGCGATTCTATGTCAATACAATTTTATCAAATGAATCTTTAATGTTCTGCTCTTATTAAATTTGAACATTTCAACTTGATCCGAAACTTAAATTTTGCAAATAAGGCTTTCTTTTGTAGAAAGCATTGAGTGTAATAACATTCTGTTTCATACAGATTAACGTCGTGGAAGTTCTATCGAAGAGATACCAACACGTCTCTAATATTTTCAAGGTGGTTTCTGCAAATGTGGAAAATGTTTTCACGCTTTACAGTGACTGGCATTTCTTTGCAACCAAAAAATTAATGATTTCTCTTTATATTTCTTTCTTTCTTTCTTTCCTTCTTTCTTTCTTCCTGTCTTTCCCTCGTTCCTTCTTCCTTTCTATTTCTGTTTCTTTCGTCCTCTCTTTTTTGCTTGATCTTTATCAATAAAGCGAATGAAAGCCAATATCTGCGGTTTTTTGATGGCAATATTTGTTGATTCAACAAATTTCAATGTTTGAGCATACGACGGCACACATTTTCTCCAATACCAGTCGATAATGCCAGAGGACCGCTACGGTCTGTATCACGAGAGTTGAATTGCATTTATTTGTTGTTTTTTTCTGCTTTCATTGTCTCAGAAACCATTCTACAGAGTACTAACATAATTGGTTCTGCAAAACAAAAGAAACAACTTAGAAATTTTAGGAACTATTATATTTTTTAAATATTTTTTTTTTGTTTTCTTTAAGGTTCTGAAAATTTTCTACACAGGGTAAATATTTTGTCTGCTGAAAAACAAGCCATCGTTTGAGAACTCATTTAGATTTTTCTAAGAAAAATGGGTGCAGTAGTCATTTACAGCAAGTCGAGGAATATCAAGACGATTAAGTGACACTAACGGCTTATCTTACCGATATCCACCACCGCATCATTTATTAGCAACTCCATCAGTCTTTTCCACTGCACCCTCTACTCTCTCAGCCACTCATCAAATATTAGACAAACAGTTCGGACTCAAGTTGATCAGTTTTCACCCGAACCCTCCTCCGCCTGGAGCAGAGTCTGATTTACTTTCTACACACTTCAGTCCCTCACGACCTTAATTATCCACTCATCTTCCTTTACCACCCCTCGCCACACAATTATATATACCACACCACAGAACTTCCTTTTACATCCTGCATCTCGACCAGCACTCTTTCTCTACAAGGCTTAGATTTTTTCCCAACACCTCTCACGCCATTTTCGTCCAAACTGCTTATACACACACCTACGGAAACGCAAGCAGGCACCCCTTCTTCCTATTCCTGATACACTAGTACCCGCTCTTGCACGCACACATACATACACACACTACTTTTTCCTCCCTCCATACAGAGCAATACTCACACTTTGGTTACAACCTCACACGTAAATGGTAAAAAGAAAACCTTCGGTCTTGAATGACCATTGGATTGAACCAAGAAAGTTACCCCACGAGGCATAAGTCCGGGTGATGCTGTTTATGGAAGACCGGCGGTTCCCCATGCTATTGGTAGCTCTTTTGTAAGTTGTGTAGATTAAATGACATTCATTTATCACATGATGGCGTACTTATTTGTTGATCCTCCATGTAACGCGACTGTAATATGCATATATATATATATGTGTGTGTGTGTGTGTGTGTGTGTGTGTGTGTGTGTGTCTGTGTGTATGTGTGTGTGTGTGTGTGCGTATGTATATATATACATATATGTATATATATATACATATATGTATATATATATATATATACATATATATGCACACACACACGCATATACTTACACACACACACACATATACTCTCTTACTCTTTTACTTGTTTCAGTCATTTGACTGCGGTCATGCTGGGGCACCACGTTTTTATATATATATAAAGAATAATAGTAAATGGATGAAAATGCATATGATCAATAAGGCCATGCTGTTGCACCGCATATACGTTTGTATGTATGTGTATATATGTATACATATATGAACATATGTCTCTGCATTTGTAAATCTGTTTATGCTTGCAAACACATACACACACATGCACGCACACATACGCATGCACACACACACGCTCGTGCGCACACGCATAACAATGGACAGCCGCAATTCAGTGCAACATACGTTTTGAAGGTAGTTATGTGTTTCAATGTATATACAACTACATCATTTGATATGTATAAGGTACCTCATCTTCAGATACATCACTGATTATTATCATATAAATTTGCATTGTGTATCGAATGGTATGAGAAGAAAGCATGACATTGAGTTAGAAGAGGAACAGTCATAGTGAAAACTGATTTCTCGAACACCCAACCTCATGTCTTAACTTAGGTTTCCTAGATTACACACAAAATGCATTCTGGTTCCTTTCGCATTTCTTATACATGATCTAACTATACGTATCTTTGTATTTAGACTACATAATTGACCTATTGAAAACTATGCTATCTTCCTTTAGGATTTATTCTACCAACTGCATGATCATGACTTACTCATACTATTATATTCATTTGTGTTCATTTTTTCCTCATTTTTATGTTCCAATAATGAGAAATAAGAGTATTTATCTTTCTTCAAAGAAAGGTTTTTTTTTCCATTTTAAAATTATAAAATATTTTCTTGCTTCAATGTCGCTCTATCTTTCCTCTCTACCATTCTCTGCTCCCTCATTTCTCTCTTTCTCTCTCTCTCTCTCTCTCTCTCTCTCTCTCTCTCTCTCTCTCTCTCTCTGCCTCGTTTTGTTTTCTCTCTCCCTTTCTCTCTCACCTTTCTTCCCTTTAAATCTCTCGGGTGTATTTATATATTTTTTCCATTTCTTATCCACTTTTAATTTATATATATTTATTTACTGTATTTTACCTTTTACATTAGTGTTTCTTTCTTTCAGCCTTTCTTTCTTTCATTGAAATATTGTGTTCCCCCCTCTCTCTCTCTTTCTCTAACTCTTCTTTTTCCTATCAACTTACCTCTTTTTATTTCTCTATGCCATAGGTTTTCTAGCTACTTCCATAGCAATGTCTCACCATCTCCTCAGCTTCAGATATCTGATCTCTTCAAAATAACACAATAAAGTGCTCCCCTGATGATCCGTTGTGTGTTAGCACTCAAATGCTCTTGGCACATCCAATACTCTAGGACCAAAGAACAACGTTAAAACGCATATAGAGAACCGATCATTAAAATTTTTGCATGTCATCATTTCTCATATATATATATATTCACACGAAATATTAAACGACAAAGAAACAGGATTTATGTAATTCAGCTTAATGAGCTTAGGGCTGTTCTGCTATAAGAAGCAATGCACTGAAAGCTGAGTGCTTCTGCATCATATTACAGCGTCCTTGGAGCATTAAAAATGTAGAATATATTTAAACCGGAAAACATTCAGATGGACATATTTCGTTTTAAAATATTGCAAGGAAGCTTTAAGAAAATGGAGAAACACGCAAATAGTTTTGCAGCGATTGTTATGGCAGAACAGGTGTATGCTAATGAATTTGTTTGCATAATTCTTTTGTCCTTATTCAACATTTCATATATATATATACATTCATAGATATATATCTTATTCGCATAAACGCATACATGCACATAAACACGTATAGACTCACACATACACACACACACACGCACGCACGCATAATAACATATATATATATTATTAGTGGACGTGGCGTTAGAATACAAAAATACAGTGACATGTGCTCAGGTAGAAAACTCCCATACTTATTTGGTGCATACATGCACATTATATCTATCGCCAGCGGCAGACAACCACCGCTTATCTCGCTGCTTGGAGTATTAGATCATGTGAGTATTAGATCAATACCGTCTAGTATTACAAACTTGGCAGGCACGTGTCTCATACCCCCATTTTCAGTGATAATCGACTTAGGTGAACCGTAACTGATCTGCACAACTTCTTATCATTCACGGATAGCCATTGGACGATTTCCCCACACGTTGCACGCACATCTATGATGATCTTCTCAGTTTTGCTGGTTGCGTGTCTCCAGAACATTCGTCGCTATCGATATTTTTCCGTCTTGGAAATGTCTTAAACACTCGTACACTTGTGTGCGGCTCGTACACTCCTCTCCATACATTTTATGCAACTTTGTACAGGCCTCTGAGCAGGTAACATCATGACAACTGTCTCTGTCATGGTCAATGCGACGCTCACACGTTACATACCTTCCTTGCAAGCACTGCTGTAAAGAGGGAAGTGGGCTAGAATGTTAAACCTTAGTTCGCATGCACAGCAGCGTTCACCGTCAATCTTCGTCAAGCAGCTTCACTCAGCGTGCTTTAGTTTCGTTACTATGGCAATAGTCCGGACACCTACAGATCAGACCTCGTATACATGCATTTATATATGTATGTATGTATGTATGTATATATATGTATATGTAAAAATATGTGACACTTATTCAGTAGCCATGATAAAACTCCGAGTTTCGGATGCCAGAGTGGGGGGTCCACTCCAAAATCTCTTCAGTTATCCAGCCAGTTATTCAGTTGTCACATATTTTTACAGATAAATTCCTCTATTTGCATAATATCGGGGTCTCTTTCTTTCTTTGGTTGCCATTCCTGTCAAATATATATATATATATATATATATATATATATATATATATATATATATATATATATTATATATGTATGTAAATATATATAGTATATATATATATATATATATATATATATATATATATATATATATATATATATATATATATATATATATATATACATATATATATATATGTTTATATATGTATATATGTATATAATTTTATGTGCGTGTGCATGTATGTATGTGTGTATGTATGTACATACATATATGTCTGTAACTCTTCCACTTCTGTGATACCAATAATCCGTTGTCTGAGCTCAATACACATGTACAACGCTTAGCAGAAACAGTTGTAAGCTAATGAAGTCGATTATGTAATTCTTGTTTCACTGTTATTTATTTACTCTCATGTTTACATACTTATCTATGTAGATGTATGTATATTGAAATAATAATTGAAAACAATTACCTCACTAGTGAGAAACTCTATATATGCACTGCCGTTTATTGAAATATATATTATATTAATTCACTTAAAACTTCTTCCTCAAACACTGTCTCTGAAGAATTAAACCAAATATTCGTCTTCAATAATAAAACTGAACAGTCTCCATAATTGCAAACATTCTGAAAGCATATATTTCTAAATTCTGTTCATTGTCTAGCTGCTATAGGAGACATCAACAATGTTTTTATACTTCTGTTAACGTTTTGCAAAAGGCATGAAAATCATATAATCTCATTATATCTGGCTGATATATATCTCAAACCTTGCGGTTCTATGTAGAAAGAGAGATAATCTGCCGTTAGGCTGTAATCCGTGACACACTTTTAATTGCCAAATGTAGAAATATCACATCAATTCTGTCAATAATTCCATTGTGAGACACATGACGACCAGTAATTGTATTTGCCCTTGCTAATAATAATTCCCTCCACTGTCTGCGTAAGAAATCGATATTGGTTGATAGCAAATGAGATGAGTCACAGAGTAAAAAAAACACAAAATAGAACGCACACACGCACACACACACATTTGTATATACGCATATACACCTTTATACATGGATACACGCAATTTTATACATACACACACTTAACGGACTCTCTAAGTAACCCATTAATGGCATCTAAATAATACAAAGCTACCATAATAGAATTCTAAAAATAAATAAATAAATGAAAAGTCGAACCATTGTATGAACGATATGTATGAAAATACTTGTCGTTCGCAGAATGGGTTCTGAATGAAATGTCATAATTTTGCTTGTGAGAAGAATCTAACAGACCTCTTTGGTTTGAGTTTGATATAATACTGGCATAATGAAGTATAACAATCAAAATTCAAACCGTTGTTTCGTGTGTTGCTGCGATCGTCAGCAAAGCCCTGAACGATCAGTTAAGCCTTATTCAGTATAATAATCCTAGGACTGCTCTTGTCTGTTTTATCTTTTCTTTTGTCTTCAGTTGGTAGAGTGTAATTTGAGAAAGAAAGCCTGATGTTTCTGCAACTGAAGAAAATACGTACAGATTCTCAAGTTTCTTCTTTTTGAAGAGTTCAAACTCACCATAGAAATATATTACACAACGTTTCTTTTTCTAAAATCATGTCTTCTTTCTTTATTAAACTGGACTTCTCATTACATACTTATGTAGTCTTCTAATGCTGTTGGTCCGCTTTCACGTAACAGTCTTACATATCATTGATGCATTTGTCAATCTTGATGAATCATGATTAAATATCTGTGAATATTAATGCGGCCATTAACCCACAGTGTGTCATTGCTTTTGAAAAACAAGTGACTGGCACACATATCTGTCTCAATGTGACATTATTTTACAATATTCATAAAATTTGTCTGAGCGCCTGAAACTTCGTTAAATACAGAGACGCTATTTTCGTATATGTCATTGATTAGGCAAACAAACTTGAAAAGGGGATGGCGTAGTCACTAAGAGTACACCGTAGTGTTAGTTCTGCAATTATAGTTTCCGAACCTGCAGCAGCAGCAGCAGTAGTCTTTGTTCTAGTAGCATCAGCAGCAGTAGTTGTACTTGAGGTACTAGTGGCAACTGCAGCAGTAGCCTTTGTTCTAGTAGCATCAGCAGCAGTAGTTGTACGTGAGGTACTAGTGGCAACTACAGCAGTAGTCTTTGTTCTAGTAGCATCAGCAGCAGTAGTTGTACGTGAGGTACTAGTGGCAACTGCAGCAGATGCTGAAATTGTTGCTGCTGCCAAACTTATTTGCTAATCAGCCACCTCAACAATAATTGAGCACAGATTCGATAATGAAATCGTGTAAATCTAGGATCGCGGCATTCAATCTGTCCTTCCTATATTAAGAATTATTATTGCAGGGGATTTGGGAACTATTTCTAACAAATAGTGGCCTTGTCACTATTGGTTAATGCGGGCATTCCATGGTGCTAGCTATAGTTGTGATGATGATGATGATGATGATGATGATGATGATGGTGGTGGTGGTGGTGGTGAATCAAAAACAACATTAAATTAAAGATTTTAATTAAACATTTAGTAATGAACGAAGGTAGTATCCATGCCCTTTTTGCACTTTGAGAGTGTTGGATTAAAATACATTTAAAACGGTATCTGGACGAAGATTTACAATGGAATATATTCGCTTAAAGTTACCCAAGTACCGGAAGCATTTGTTTAACCGCTTGAAAGATTTAGTCGATCAGTCACGTTGGCTCTGGTAGAACTTAACCATAGATTAAATACCATCAGGTTTTTTCTCCGACGTTCTTACATTTCTGCCAATCCAACGTCGTATATTGCTATTTTTTCTTGGTTCCTATGAATAACGACGAAGTTAAACTGGGCTGCATTTAAATTCTGAGTATACAGAGTCGGAACAGATACCACAAACCGTTTTCATCTATATTCTAATGACATTGACAATTCATCACTTACGAGAGAGAGTTTTCATATCAAGTTTTGTTGCTTATTGTAGTCAATAGTGGTAACTGCAGCAAACGATGAAATGTGTCACAGTAGAAGCGAATTACCTGCCGTGTTTTACTCACAATTGAAGATTCTATTTAAATTTGTTTGGCGAAGGGAAATTGTGAAAGACATCTCTTCCAAAATATCGTTTATCGAGAATTTTAAAGAAAATGTTACTTTACATGTGAATTCACATACCCAGAATTCCGTGTCAAATTGTAGGAATTTTTATTTATCAGTTGTCTTGATAATTATAAAGCGAGACAATCGTTTCTATCTGAGTGGTGATTTAATCGTTTGCTCTTTAAAGAAGCGCCTAATGGCAGTGATGTAAGCTTATATCTGGATAACGTTGATATAGTCTAAATATATTTTAATTTTACTTTCAAAATGTTATTGGGTAGAACATAGACATCGCCCTTTTCATTCTCCCTTCTACAAACATATTTCAAGCTGATCTTTCAATGCATATCATTTTCTGGTCGAGGTGGATGAAAACTATAAACGAAGGAAGAAAAACTTCTTTCTTACAATATGTGTGAGAAATACTGTAATCAATTAGCTTTGCTGACCACAACTTCGAGTCGTGTTACTTTTGCACGACTATATTTCATGAAGGGAGTATTTATTTTATGTACCTTCTCGGTTGAAAGTGACTAGAATTGTGGCTCAGTTACAGTAATGCTATTTTAATTTATCATCGCCATTATATATCATATCAACAAGGAATAATTTACAAGATTTTTCTGGGCAAATCTAAAGCAGTTTATCAGATTTTCACTTAATGATATTTCTCTTTAAATTAAGTTTGCAGAAATTGAGGCGAAGACTGGAGATCTCCATTTATAACAACAACAAAAATAATAATTCCTACCCAAAGGGCGTGAGAGTTATTAGGCATGAAACTTTCACTACGTCACGTCAGTGTGATTCGGGAATGTGTAACAAGACACTGTGTGTCACTCCGTTTCCGTCACTGCTCTCGGCTACAATATTATATACCATTCAATGACTATTATACATCTTCTTATACATAATGTTTTTGCTCATTCTAGTCTAGAAACTTTGTCATTAGAACCCGATAGATGTGTGATTTAAGCTATTGAATGATAATCGCTTTCAAGCATAAAAAAAGCAAGCAGCATAATCCTACCCCTCTTTTCGAGAAGATTTACTCACTCAATATTTGCAAAAGACATTTTTATTTATTTTTCTTTATAATTCTGTTAGAATTTCCGCCTGGCTGTCTACAGCTTGACATATGGACAATATTTCTAAGTTGAACATAATATCATTCCTAATCTTCAATTCGAAGAATAGAGTAAAACACGTTATGAAAGTATAACAAAGAATCTGTATAGAATCAATGAAGTGTATTTTACAATAAGAAACATCAAAAGCCATCAAAAATAAATTATCACTTACAAGAGCTAAAATGATATCTTTTTTTATACATTCTTCAGTGTGCTGCATCGTATGATATTCTATCTAAAATATCTTTTAGTCATTATTATAGACAACACTTCAAACAGATTAACGTGGCGTTATTCCTTTTATAGTTCTTGTATTTCCTATCTTTTACTACAACTATTTACAAACTTTTGTATACTTAGAACAGAACTGCTTGTAGGAGAATAACTAAAGTATCGAACTTGCAAATACAGACCCAGGACATGTATTCTGATAATGGCAGAGTACTACATCATTTGGTTAAATTCGTCCATCAGAATGTAGACACAATGAGTAGATACAGTAAAAACACAATCATAATGAATGCATCAAACTCATTGCTAGAACGGTTATAAACTAATTAAACTAGTTATATGTAGCACATATTTTATGGAGAAAATGGAAATATTTACCGTCCGTACTCGAAGCATTTGTGTTTAACACAGACAGTATTGTAAAATGCTATCAAACCCAAATTAAAAAGTAAGAATAACATTTTGATTCGAAATACAAAATGCACAGCACGCAAAAAAAACAAAACAAACTATATGTGCTTGATGAATCGAAACGATCGTCGTACAAACTAAACAGTTATATCAATTCCATTTTCTGTTTGCTTAATCGTTTATTATCCCAATTAACACCGCGGAATTTCTGAAGTAGATCCAATGGAAATATATTCCAACGGTGGATGATACCAGGTATCCAAAACTGTGCCAGTGCTTTACTCAAATACTCATTAGTCCAAAATATCACACACGCACAAAAGCACACAAATAAATCAAATAATTATTTGCTTTCCTTCATTCCCTAACTTGATGGACGTATAACAACAAGTCAGCGACACTAAAAATCTGTAGACGATGAGACACATGTTGTATCTAGCAAAGATTTAAAACCGAATGCATCCCCTGCGGAGTTTCTGAAGTAGATCCAACATAGAAGTGTACCATGACTGCGGCTGACAACAGGTGACCTAAACTGTGCCGGTGCTCTGCTCAACAATTACACACTCTAATCGTCTTTTCTTATTTGTTCAAATGTTATATATATATAATATATATAATGTGTTCCTGTTTCAGTGGGTATCAAGTCACAAGGGATACGAGTGGATTAAAGTGGGCAGGCAAACATGACTAGATAGAAGAGTGCATGGTTAATGTCATCTACGGTGTGAACATACTTTTAGGATGTGAACTGAGTTGGCACTTGGATAATCGTAGTAGTTAAATCCTGCGAAAAGTGATATTTCGTAACTATAGTTTATAAGATATAATATAATATATTGTATAAAATAAAAAAAATTCTATTTGTAAATCTCTCAACGAGGGACATGCAGTAACAATATACTAGATTAAAGATTATTTGCCAACATAACGTGGCAGTCGAATGTTACAGTTATTTAGGTCCAGGAAGCATCGTTTCTTAGTGGCTATATGGCACACAATTTTCGAACACGAGAGTTTAGTGTCCCCGTTCAGCACAAAACAAAACTATAATAACAAGGAAAATGATTTGTGAATGGAATTTTTTTAGAATTTGTTAATGTATTGAGACATGTGTTTCTGCATCGCACATGTTCATTTGGGAAAATGTGGGATGCAGAACTGCATGTTCGCAATACATTAAAAATATGTAAAAATTTCCATCCACAGGTCATATTCATTATCGTTATATTCAACGTGGTAAGCTGCAAGGAGTCCTGCGCGTATAACCATCGCATACGATCATTCTGGAAGATGGGAATAACAGATAGTAGCCGACAACGAAGAACATAGCGCGCTCTCAGGCATTTGTCCTCCAAAACTGGAAAGACAAATGTGTGTGCGTATGGGTGTGCCCGTCCCTTTGTGTGTTCTTGTGTCCGTGTCAGTGTGTGCGTGTCCGTGTTTGTGCGTATGCGCATATGTGAGTAGGTATATGTTTGTGCATCAATTTATATATATATGTGTGTGTGTATGTATATATAGAGAGAGATACACATATATACGTATATATAAATATATCTATATCTAGCTATCTAAATATATAAGTGTGTGTGTGTATATATATATATTTGTATATTTCTGTGTATTTCCAATTATTTGCGTGTTTTAATATTTGTACTTATCTACAGTTGCAAAAACACATACAGATACACACACACACACACACACACACACACACTCAGAGTCTCTCTCTCTCTTTCTCTCTCTCTCTCTTTCTCTCTCTGTACGTATGCACGCGAATGTGGGTGTAAGTGTACATATGTGGACACACCCAGTGACGGGTGCGCAGGAGCATACATTTATGCTGAGAAAGAACTGCGATTGAAAGAGAAAGAGAGGTGGAGAGAAAGAAAGAGAGGGAACAAAAGACAAGAGAGTCGAATACTTACATATGCATATTTCTGTGATGCTTATGCTCGCAGCAAATAAACAATCACATCTGTATGTTTTTCTGTGTGTATATACTCGTTTCTCAGTTTATGTGTTTGTGTGTGTGATTGTGTCTCATAAAGTCCTCTTAAAAACTTTGAAGAATCTATTCGTTCGTCGCTCCTGAAGCAATCGTTGTGTTTTAATATTTATTTCGCATCTTGAAAGCTGCCTGTGGTTTGTGCTTCTCCTCTGAGTAAAGTATACATTGATCTGAAATAAAACTATGATTATTCAGATATCACCGCTTACTGAAGCGCATTCTTTATTTAATCAATGATATATTGCGTGTGAAAAAGGAAACAAAAACTGCGTCTACAAATTACAGTTGGGTTAGAATTCATTCCAGCGTCAAAATGCATAAAATTTCGTGAGTGTAAACCTGCGTATATCGTTGTGAATTTTACATTATAGAAACAACAAACTGGTGGCAAGGTAGAAAATGCAGCAAACGGTTGCGTGTTGTCGTAAGTATGAAACACATCAATAACATATTTACACTTTTAGCTGCTTAAAGTAGGAAGTAACATCAGACTTTTGCTGTATTGGACGGAACTGAAAATAAGAATTCCTCGGCACAATGTATTTTTTTTATTCATTGACTTAGTGTGGACGAGGTGGATGAACCCGCCTTGCTCGCCCTTTTCCCGAGACTGGTGCTATTATTCATCTTCAACAGTTTCTATTTGACAGTCACGTGATAAAGATTCCTACGAAATAACCGAATCTAATTTAGTCGACCTTCTGGAATGGGTTAATGTAACTTATGTTATTCATACACGATATATATGTGATGTAAGGACGGGAAAAAGCGAATCATGAATGACAGAGTGGAAATGGTCCAATACCCGCCAGCTACACAAAGCAGAAATCCACTGCATTGTGACAATAGGCCTACGCAATTAAATAATGACAATCACTTTGTGGGTAATATCTCGCTGATTATTTCTGTGTAGGGCGCAGCAACGTGTCTGGTTATTTGCTGATTGCCGATGAAATTTACAATAGACGAACAAACGATAAGGCCTGAACTATTGTCCACAGTAACAATAAAGCATAGTATTTGCAGCAACTTAGAGGTTTCTAGAAGCATCAGATTTATATTTGAGTGGTTATGATAATGTATTTTTGGTGGATAATGAATACTTGTTCTTAGAACTGAAGCAGAAAACATTGGCAAAACAAAATTGTGGAAATTTTAAAGATGTTTATTCATGGAGTTTAACTTTTCGGAGTATAATTTATCGGGAGTTTCACAACATTTAGTGTCCTGATAAAAGAAGAAGATCGAGAAATACCTTAGAAATGAGATCCCACGTTCGAAATTTCATCAAGACACCTGATGAAGGCTGGAGGGCATATCAGCCGAAACGTCGTGTTAACAACAAACAAGATTAGGACAAATATCCGTCAAATGTAAATAATGTAAATAATGTACATAATTCCTCATCTCTTAAATATAGAACTGTTCAAGATTATGGTCAACAATATATTCGCATCAGAATAATTAATACATGTGCTTGTGAGTGAGCGCCAGCGTGTATGTAAAGGTATTATAAATCTGTATATTGTTCATGTATTGTTCCATAATTTGGTCTAATAAAGATTTTCGTCTCACTTTGATTCATGCTATTTACTTCTTCGGACGTCATTTTTACGCAAAACATCTTGAGGATTATCTTTTACCAACTGTAATCCATAAATATAATTGAATATATATTAATATTGCATAGCTTCTTCATCAGTCTGTCCAAATTATCATAATATTAGCCAGCATTGCAATCATCGACCTATGGCTGGAACATGATATATCAACATTGATGACAACAGTAAGCAGCGTAAGAAATTGGATAAAAATAATCAGATTAAAAACTAGAGAATTTGATAACAAATATACTCGGCTGCATTTTAGAATGTGGTGATGATGCATGGATTCTTTCAAATTACGAATCTTGTTTTATTACGAGTTACTTCTCATGATACAGCAAAATCAACGATCGCTGTAAGAGAATGAAATCGGTATCTTGAGTATCTGCAGGTGCTAGTTTTAATTAATTGAACGCAAAATACACTACTACTTTTGGTTACACCGGAAGAAACCAAAGCACAACCGGGTCCTTTGTGTGAATGTAATTAGTTCCCACTGAAATTATTGTGTAAATCTGTAGTCCGGCTCTTTTAATGTCTCAACCACCCAGTCACAATCACAGAGACAATTAACATAAGTTAAGCAAGAACTTATTTTGACATAATTCATATTGTCGTAAACGAAAAAGCATGTCGTCTTCCCTTTATTGTCTAGCAATCTCTCTCTGTATCTCTCTCTCTCTCTCTCTCTCTCTCTCTCTCTATATATATATATATATATATATATATATATATATATATATATACATATACACTCATATATATATATATATATATATATATATATATACACACACATATATATTTTGTCTCAGATATATCCGATTAGATTGAAATAATCATTTACAGATACCTATACTTATACTCCAATGTTTAAGTAACAACAAAAGAACATGCAGATGTCACACATGTCTGCACGTCAGGTATAGACTCAATTACGCACACACACACATTTATATAATTGTTTGTGTAGGTACACTGATGTTGTGAAAAGAGTTCTAAACAGAACAGACATGCACACACTGGCAAACAGTGAAAATTCCAAGAAAGACATGTAAACACATGGGCAAGTAAATAATAGAAGCGAAGCACAGTCACGTAACTATACTCATTATATACACTCACACATTAACATAGATATCTCAAGTTACAGGCACAAATCATACACAAAAACTGCAAACATCAGAAAAAATCTCGTGAACGAAGAAAATCAATATTGCTCTTGTACATCACTCACCAACTCACATACGTATGTGTTTGTATGTGTCTGTGCGTGTGTTTGTGCTGGTATGTATAGTTGTGTATACGTAGGTTTAGGTGTTTGTGAAACATATACGTACAGACATACATAAACATTAAAACAACAGAAGCAACTTTAAAAATCGTTAACTTGTATTGCGTAAAAAAAAAACTATTTTATGTTCTGTGGTTAAGGGACAGCCAGCCTTTAATTTAGATTTTCTCTTTTTACTATTTAACAAGGTCTCTCTCTCTTTTTTTTTCTAAAATCATGAGCCAAAACAATAAGACTCATGCACGCAAATTATTTCTTGTTTTTTTTTTTATTTTTGTAAATGAAATATTCATGATAGAACAGCGTCGATTGTATTCTCTTTCAGTAATGTTGAAAAACCACCTCTATAGCATTTCAACAGTTCCCAGGTGAGTTTATTCCCCGGCAAACAGTCCTCAATAGAAATAGCCGTCCGGTTGCACGAAAACAAAAGCTTCACTTCAAATTTTTATTCATCACATCTAAATAATAATGAAATAATGACTGTACAACCTGCTGGCTCTCAGAATGAAATTTCGTGTGAGTGAATGCTTCAACAAGGCTTTTAACTGTAATTATCTTAATCAAGTGTCGGATGTTATATGTAGTAGTTGTAATAAACCCATTTTGTTTGAATTCTTAAGCGAAATAAAGCAGTAATTTTAACTACTCTCCGTATTTTTAGCTTTCTTTCGGTGCTGATCAATGTGTCTTATGTCGGAATGGTTAGCACTTCTACTTCTTTCACGACTTCATGATGAAGATTTGATTTTACTATGTTCCTTAAAAATGAAAGAACGACATACTGGTATCATCTCGGTGCAGTGACATCAATGAGTAGTTTCTTTAGCTCTAAATACTTTGTCTCAGACTGTAACAGAAAGGTGAACAATTTTCTACTCAAAAGCTACTATGATGATGTCTTCAAATCGCATCTGCAAACTTAAAGTGTCTAGTAATCTTGTTTAGTCGACGGGACACGAAACAAGAATGGAAGAACGATGTACTCGTACATTTAAAGTGTTGACAGTTTGAATTTAATTTCTCTTATTTTGTAGGTCCCCCATGAAATAACCTCATTTACATATTACCTTGTACATTAGTCAAATATATTGGTTCACAGCTGTAATGATGGACTGATTCATATTACCAAATACACTCTCCTCGAGAGTTCTCAGCATATCAGCGTGAAGATATTCAACTTCAATATAAGAAAGACTACAACACACTAATGTAGATTATGATTTATTGTTTGTTGTTATATTACTAATTATTTAGTGAACGTCATACCATGCTCTTGAGTAAAGTTTCATTGACTTTTTATACGTATTTGGAATTTTCGACGAAACTTCCTCTATTAAAATCTATAACGAACAACTGATATAATGATGTTTGATTTATGATAAATATAAAATAGTGAAACCAAAATGTCGTTGAGGAAATGTATTTAACTCAATGGTTTCCCAGTTGAATCAGAAGGTTTCAACGTAAATGGAAAATCAATTGTACAAAGACGATGAATTATTAATACATTCTTTTCTTTTTTATCCTCTTGCGAGTAAAATATTTTACTGTATTGTAATAGTCTTAATTTGGTAGCGAATATTCTTACAAGTGGAATTATATCCGGTTATCAAATTCAATGACCACCTCCAGAATATTACTGGTGTATACTTTATGAATACTCCTGATGTACATTGGTCTATATCGCAGTATATATATATAGAGAGAGAGAATTGAGTACAGATTAATGTTGCATATCTTCTCCATCAGCCTATTCCAATTAACAACAACTTGGTTAATGTTGCAATTATCGATCTATCTTGGAATTGACACAGCGATTGCAAAATGATGAACGTATATAAAGTCATCTGATGACAAGATGAAATTGGATACCTTGAGGGATTCAACCTCTCTTACAACGATGTTCATGGACAATCTCTTGAAACAGTCATTCTTCATTGGAACTATTCTAGTGCAAACACAAAGCTTCTCCTTAAGAATAACATATCAACTTATTATATCGATTCGAGAAACGCAAAACAGTCTGGAAATAATATATTAAAAAAAAGCAAGAGAAAAATGAACACCAGGAAGAATAAGATTTTTGATGTTGCCAACTTAGCCCAGAGCAACTGTGGCAAATGCGTGCAACCAAAATAATTTGAAACGTGAATTTGCAAAATTATATGCTCCTTAACTTTACACACACCGCCAACCATATTTGCCTAATTATGTACGTATTCATATTCCTGTAATTCATAGTAGCCCCTAGAGATTTTGCCGTCATTACAAGCCTTGTAAAAAATAAAACCGATTATCTTCGTTGGATTAAAGCGAAGTGGCACCATTTTATAAAATACAGTAATGAAGCGTTTAAAAATAACAGAAATTCAGCTTCTGGGATAACTATTATATGTACCATGACTAGACAAGATATAGGGATCAGCTATAGTAGGCCACAGAACCATGACGTGAAACTCCAGTGTACCTTTCAACTGAAACAAGATTTGCATTAATTTTATAAACAGGTTAAGAAAGATCCCTCGATAATTTACATGTAAGGAGTATAGAGTTCCAGGGATCTGAAATATACTCCAACGTCAGTGCATAAAAAACTGCGATAAGAGCAAAACTTTATTAAAACAACGATTTGCTGCTATCACTACAGACTATTAGAATCACACAGAAAATAAGAAGAGAACCAGACCAATGAATTGTTACTCTGAGATCAGAAACAATATGGACCGCAAACGACGCAATAAACACAACTGAGATGAATGTACTACCATTAGAAGAGTGAACAGTAACTGATAAGGAACAAACGATAATAATGAGTGAAGAATACAAACAGTTGAATGGGTACTTAACAACTAATTTTAAACAAATCTTTAGCATTTGCTTTCATAAGAAATTTCATGAGAGAACAAATACCTCGCGAATCAATAGAAAAACCGACTGACCACCTAACAATAT